>NW_021383781.1:0-366 GCF_001605985.2 Dendrobium catenatum | reverse complement strand
ATTTTTATGAATATTTTAATCATTTAATTAAAGGGTCGAAAGTTGAATTTTTGATTAAGCTCAAATTCTGGAAAGTTTGTATTTTATTAAAATACTAGACCTTACTACGATCAGTTAGAAGGTAAGTATGCTGAAATCGGATTTTTCTGCATTAAGTTACGAAGGTTTGAAGTTTTGAACTGATTTTGACCTAGATTTGACCGGTTTGTTGACTTTTGAAATATTACATATCTCTGGAATTTAATATTTTTAATAAATATTAGACATTATTATGAGTTGAATGCAAGTGAGTTTGTTCAATTTGGATTTTTCTTGAATTAGTTATGAAAGTTTGAATTTTTAGGTATTTAATGAATTTTTAAATAT
>NW_021383780.1:0-725 GCF_001605985.2 Dendrobium catenatum | reverse complement strand
GCTTCTCTCTCTTCACTCCCCCTAGTACTCAAGAGATTAAAAAAATTCACATTTTTAATAGTACTCAAGAGATTAAAAATGTGAATTTGATTGAAAGATAAAATAATTATTTTCTAATATTTATTCAAGGTTAGAGAATCATCCTAACTTTAGCTCGAGTAATAATAATAGTGAAAATAATTAATGGAAGGCATGTCAATAAAATTTTGTAGGAAATTGAAATAATCCTAAATATCCTATAGTAAACCCTAAGCCTTCTTATCCCCTAGGATTTAATCAGAACAATTAGTTCCGAGATAGGAAGACACCTCTAGAGGAGTTAGTGATTCAAATGGGAAACCAAAAGTAGAGTCAAGCTACAGCCTTAGAAATATAAAAAATCAATTAGGATAACTTACTAGTTTGATTAATAATAAATCCCATGATGAATAGTCTAATTTTGAAGATAAGAAATTTGAAGAGTAATGACATAATCTTTAACTTAAGAGAGAAAAAGACTTGGGAGATCCTTTTAAGGATAAAATCAAACTCAACAGGAAATTATGATAGAAGAGCCTTTAGATGTTTAACCACCTATTAAATAACCCGAAATAAATAAAGAAACAGAAAGACCTATTAGGAAGGTTATAGAGAGATCACCACCACCGTTTCCCAAGAGTTTGATTAAACAAAATTTGTATAAATAACTCTCTATATTCTTAAAAGTGATTAAAAAGTTAACAATT
>NW_021383779.1:0-285 GCF_001605985.2 Dendrobium catenatum | reverse complement strand
GCCATTCAAGTGATAAAGGGCATAAAATGAGCCCGCACAAAAAAAAATGCTTATTTTTCTTATACAACTACAAGCTTAAGAAAATCCTTGATATGCTTGAAACTTGTGCTTGAAAATTTTGGTTCCTGATTCAGAAATTCGTGCATTGATCTTCTATTAAATATGTTTTATGAAAGGAGTTTTGAAAAAATTAATGGTTCTTTTTCCTGTATATTCCTTGATTTGGATATTGGATTAAAAAGTTTTTGAGCCTTTTTAAAGAACTTGAGTTTGGATTATCGAATC
>NW_021383778.1:0-505 GCF_001605985.2 Dendrobium catenatum | reverse complement strand
CGGGGTAAGTTCATATTTGTACTTCATTAGTTAGGTTTGGGTCACTACTTTATAGTACCCAAAATAGATTTAGGTTCTGAGACATATTCTTTTAGATAAGTCCTTGCCTTCCGGGAATATAATCTCAACTTTCTAATAAAATATCAATTTAAATATAAAATTTCTCTCTTAAAATGTGAAGCCCAACATAGGATAGACTGAGGTTGCCTCTGAGCTTCTCAGAATCCGGCCCCTCATACTTTTCTTCTTTTGATTCGTTAATAAATGTTCAACATTGAGCTTTCTCCTTAGTGTTGGTATTTTGAAAACAGGTTTTGAAAAATATTAGTTTCTTTGAGAATTTTTAAAATTAAAATTTAATTCTAATTCTAAGGTTGAATCAACCCATTAAAAAAATTATATCACCTCGAAGGATGAAAATAAAATCTTATAACGGCGTTCAGACTTAGAATTATGGAACTAATCTTGAATATCATGATCGGATTCTAAAGAAAAATTTCATATG
>NW_021383777.1:0-333 GCF_001605985.2 Dendrobium catenatum | reverse complement strand
AACGAAAAATACCATTATGTGAAGACCAATACCGAGTTTTGCTAAAAACTCGGTATTGCTGGGTATTACTTGATATTGCTAGATATTGGTCAATTTTGCTCGGCAATAACGAGAAATACTATTATGTGAAGACCAATATCGAGCAATACCGAGCAATACCTAGCAATACCGAGTAATACCGAGAAATATGCGAACATAGCAATCCTGGGTTCCGGTCCGGGTTGTGTCATCGGGCCGTGCGGTAAAGAGTGAGAACATGGCGACATATTATTGACGTCCGAACGTAGAGCTACGTCAGGTCACCTGACCTAATAATTGTTCCGGAATTTGACA
>NW_021383776.1:0-231 GCF_001605985.2 Dendrobium catenatum | reverse complement strand
ATATTATTATGTTATCATAAGATTATACTTATTTTTAACATTTATATTATACTGAATATATACTTGGTTGTTAAGTCATTGATGCCCCAAATGATTACATCTCTTTTAGGGAATTTGCTAAAAAAACACTCCATTTTCTTTTACAATCTGATGATGTTGATGTTTTACATAAAATTCTTATAGCTACTTTTTGCATGTTGGAAGCACTTGATCCAAACATCTTCCACCACT
>NW_021383775.1:0-227 GCF_001605985.2 Dendrobium catenatum | reverse complement strand
TATATATATATATATATATATATGCTTTGAGATTAGTGAAATATAAAATTTTAACATTCTTCAGATTATTTATTTCTCTTTAAATAAATAGTTATAAGGTCATACATATAAGAAGCTAGCTAGTGAATATTTTAATAATTTAAGAAAGATCACATACACTACTCAAATTTTATGCTCTTTACAACATATTAACTGATCTCTCAAGTCTCAACATAAAAAATTCTTCT
>NW_021383774.1:0-697 GCF_001605985.2 Dendrobium catenatum | reverse complement strand
CGCCAGACCACCACCTCAGGCCCAGACTTCTACCGGACCATTACCTGAGTCCCGAACTTCTGTCGGGCCACCACCTGATGCCTATAGTTCTACCATTGTACCACCCTACTACAACGATCTTTCTGACCTTGATCTCCTGCATAATACGGTCCTTCCGACCTACATCAACAAACAATGATCTTTCTAACCTTGGTCTAATGCCTACTACGATCTTTCCAACCTCTATCCTATCAACTATGATCTTGCCGACCAAACAAACATGTTTATGTTGATTATTGTAACTCCCACCATGTAATGCATTTTATATGATGTACATTTGTGACATCAAGCCAAGGCCTTCTCCCTAAGAATGACCTCATTTGTAATCGACTGCAAATACTAGTGGTTTCATTCAAATTGGGCCATGCCCCATAGTTTTTCCTCCTTTTCAGGGGTTTCCACATAAAAAATCTAGTATCTCTTATGATTGCTATACTCTCTCTCTTATCTGCTTGTGTGCTGGATCTTCGTATAATGCTAAGACGCTAAACTTTATATTTATCTACCACCGTGAATACTCCAGGACGCAACACTAGTTAATACTGTATTAATATAATTAAAACTTTAAAATAATGTTTTGAATTATACATGGTAATTTGTTACTATTCTAAAACAATAAAATTATGCTCAGTAGTTGAATTATTGTCATCTAATAAAG
>NW_021383773.1:0-233 GCF_001605985.2 Dendrobium catenatum | reverse complement strand
TCGCTCTAACCAAGCCTTAATTTCCCTTATCGGAGCTTGATTACCACCATGAGGTTAGCTACTTTTCTCCTTCGATGCAGCACAAATATAAGGATAATGTTGTTTAAATATATCATCCAATCATCATTGTTGTGTTACTTCAATTAAATAGGGGTTGCAAATTTTTGTATTAAGAGAAGGTATTTAAAACTTTATCTTTGAATTTTTTGGATGTAGGGATTTTTGAATTTTGG
>NW_021383772.1:0-265 GCF_001605985.2 Dendrobium catenatum | reverse complement strand
ACTAGGCATTTGGCTCTTTGTGAGCTAGAGTTTATTTAAATTTATCCACCCCGACAGACTGTTGCGGAGGGTGGATGGGTTTTGCTTTAAGTACGGATGGATGATTTAAATTTTAAATATTTTTGGAATTTTGGGATTTTTGATATTTTTGTGGAGTTTTGGAATTTTAGGTGGAGCTTTGAGTACTTAGTATGGACATTTGGATGGAATTTGAAAATATTTTTGAACCCCTCCGGTTGAGATAACCAATCAATGCGGCCATCAT
>NW_021383771.1:0-628 GCF_001605985.2 Dendrobium catenatum | reverse complement strand
AGGAGTTAAGCCAGGTTCCTTGAATATTCTCAATCAATTTTATAAACTCTCTTATTGGGTGAAAACTCAACATATTGAGGTTCAAGATTTAGAGAAAATTAATCATGCTTAAAATTCAAATTTTAATTCAAAATTGACTAACTCAAACCACTTTTCCTTAATTCCAGGGAACTTAAACACTCAAATGGCTGGGAAACTTATCTTCTCCCTGGATAGAAACTTGACAGTAGAAGGAATTACCTATGGAAACTCGATCCAGTTTGGGATAGAATTTCAAAACTTCAAGTTATCAGTCAACAGAGAAGAAATGATTGATCTCTCTACTGGAATACAAAGGGATATCCCCTTAGTCGAGATTACTTTAGAGTCAGGAGTTGACTCCCCCATCTCTATGATGGAGGTTGTTGTCACCCCTTCGACCATTGTTCCCTCTACTCAAGAGGATAAGAACCAAGAACCATTAACAATGGAAGGATTACCATCTCAATCTGAGATTGGGTCAAGTTCTAGCACTCCTGTTGCCATTAAAAATAAGTGGAAGAAATACCTTAAAAGGGTCAAAAAGAAAGTTGCTAAGGCCAAAAGGACTGTTGAGGTAGAAGCCTTGAAACAAGCTAAATTTGAGGCC
>NW_021383770.1:0-304 GCF_001605985.2 Dendrobium catenatum | reverse complement strand
AACTTAATGTATTATTTGGATTGGGTCTGAATAATTTGAAGTCTTCAAAAATTTTAAACTTCTTCGTGTCATAGCCAATATATTGCAGTTATTTATTTTTATAACTCAATATATGGTTGGACAAATCTCAAGAAAATTTAAACTTTTAAATCAAAGTTTTCTTCTTATCTAAACCAACATATTATAGTTATTTTTTTTATATAGCTTAATATGTGTGGTAGGATAAGGTCCAAAAGCTCAAACCTTCAAATCAAAACTTTTTGCTTATCCTATTAACATATTGTAGTTACATGTCATTTGTAGC
>NW_021383769.1:0-222 GCF_001605985.2 Dendrobium catenatum | reverse complement strand
GGAGCAAGGTGGAATTCCCCCCTCATCAAGCCTAGCACCTCTGCTCAAAGAGGCCATTCACTTCATTAGTTGTGGCTATGAAGACAAGACAGAATGGGGAACATAGGTAAACTTTGGGGTTATTAGGTTCGATGTTACCTAAAAGAATAGTATTTTCTACCCGACAGTGTTATTTATATAAAAATTATCTTATTAAATAAATATATAAACCAATCAACAACC
>NW_021383768.1:0-6149 GCF_001605985.2 Dendrobium catenatum | reverse complement strand
AGTGATGCACATAACTAGCTATGTATAAAAATTTTTGAGCAATTATTATAACTTTTATGTTAGACACAATTGCGTGCATACATGAAAATATAAACTTATAAAATGCATTATACACTATTTTTTATAATATGTAGTTGTAAGTAATTATATTGATATTTTTTGTGTTGTACATAGCTATATACAAATAGGAAAACACCTATTCTATGCTATGCAAATTTGTTTATAATAAGTATACACTATTGTTTATAATATGATTGTTGTGTCCTGTAATATTCGCGGTAGAGAGATATAAAGTTTATCGTCCTAGCTTTGTATGAAAACCAGCAGATAAAATAAAGGGTGTAGCATTCATAAGAGACACCAGAGTTTTTACATGGAAACCCCTAAAAAGAGAGAAAAATCACGGGTCTAGCCCAGTTTGAATGAATCCACTAATGCTTGCAATTGATTACAAATGAGACCCTTCTTTATGAGGAAAGTATTGGCTCAAAGTAGAAAATATACATCATATAGAGTGTATTATATGATAGGAGTTGGAAGAATCAGTGTTGATATGTTCGTTTAGGCGCAGTACCACAGTCGGCGAGCGATGTGAGTCGGAAGGACCGTAATTGGATGAAGGTGGTCGGAATGATCGTAGTCGGGCAAATGAATTAAAAATATCATAATCAGGTGACGATGCTCAGAAAGACCAAAGTCAACATAAGGATTGTAGCCAATGGGCAACGTCAGTTAGAAGGATCGTAGTTGACAATGGTCATTAGAAGGACCGTAGTCGGCAGGCCACGGCGGTCAGGAGGACCATAGTCAGTGGGCAACAGAAGTTAAAAGGACCATAATCAATGGGTGATAGAGTTCAGAAGGATGCTAGTCGATGGGCAACGAAGGTCAGGATGACCGTAGTCGGATGACAATGGTTGGGAGGACCATAATCTGGTTGTGGAGGTTAAGAGAACCATTGTTAAGCGATGGTGGTCGGAATGATCATAATTAGCGAGCGATAGAGGTCCGAAGGGCCAGAGGGTCGTAGTTGGTGGATGACAGGGGTTAGAAAGACCGTAGTCGACAAACAACAGAGGTCCAAAATATTGTAGTTGACGGACGGGCGAAAGTCCACCGGTGGTCGAGAAAAACTCCGGTGGTGGTCAACATATCGACTTGTGGAAGTCCGTCGATGGTCAGGAAGAACTCTGGTGGTGGTCGGTAGACGAGCGGAAGTCTGGCAAAGGTCAATAGATGAGCGGAAGTATGGCGATGGTCGGCGGACTGTAGTAAGTCCATTAGTGGTTGGGAAGAACTCAGGCAGTCGTCGGCGAGCGGGTGAAAGTCCGGCAATGGTTGGGAAGAGCTCCAATTGTGGTTGGCGGACGGGCAAATGTCCGACGGTGGTAGGCGGACTGACAAAAGTCCATCGGTGGTCGGGAAGAACTTCGACAATGGTCAACGGATGGGCAAAAATTCGACGATGGTCAGGAAGAACTACAGTGGTGGTCGGCAGACGGGCGGAAGTCTGGCAGTGGTCGGCGAACTGGAGGAAGTCCGGTGGTGGTCGACGATGAGAAAGCTCCATAATTCTTCCCTCTCTTCCCCCTTCTCCTCCTCCCTTCGTCATGAAAAGAATGGGGGCTATTTTATTGTTTTTTGAGAGTGGCATGGCTTGTAAATATATAAAGGATCAAGGTCAAAATGGGAGTGGTTTGAATGGATGGTCGGTATCAATCCCCTTGATCGTCGATCATTTATTTATCATTTACATTCCTTAATGATATCATAATTTAATGATCTTAGGCTTGTTAGATTCGTCTTGTCGAGCCGCTCGATTCGACTATAAGCATGGCATGTTTGGAAACCGTATGGTAATTCAAATTATGGTTTGAACCTTCCAAACAAGCTTTGGGTCTTTTATTTGGACTTATTTGGGCTCGGATTGAGTGGAGTTTGGTGTCGTTGGTTTCACATTTTTGAAATGTTCAATTCGACTGTAAGTTTGCTTAAATCAAAATTCAGATGGTCTCTAATTTAATTTATGAAGCTTCCAACTTGATTTTTGCCTTGAGATTCATGCAAGTGAGCATGTGTTCGAGAGTGGAGCAACAATCTTTCTTGCAAGTGAGCATGTGTTGAGTTTCAATATATATGGAGTTAATTAATGATTGGCCATCCAAAATAAGGAGGTAAAGCCTATTGGTTAAATGAGCAACTCTATGAAATCTCATCTTTTGACATTAAGAACAAAATGAATAATTTTAGTTCTTATATTACCATCTTATACATGTTGCACATTCAAATTTTCAATAAACAATTTTATTAGTTCCATATACTTATTATATGGTGGCAAAATTTTGGATGTCTTACTCTAAGAACTTACATGAATATCCTTCTAATTGGGCAAATGTTTTTTTTTAAGGCTATATTTGGGATGGCTTTTTTTACTACTTTCTAAAGCAACTTTCTAGTACAAAAATTTTTTGAACTAGAAATTTTTATACTAGAAAGTTGTTTTAGAAAGTATTAAGAAAGACACCCCAAACGAAGCCTTAGTTTCTCATTTTAATGGAATAACAATAAAAGTAAGAGCAGCTCATTTGATTAGGCATTGAGCTACTTTTTGATTCGATGCATCACTTGAAATCTAAGACCAAATGAAGTAACAAATGGCAATCTCAAATAATAAGTGTGTTGTAATGTAATGGAAAATCCAAAATAGTAAAGGCAATTCTTTCAACTCATCTTTCCACACCTCAATTAACATGTCCTTGTTTCAAGCACTCAATAGTCGGTTATCACCACCCATTCAAGCATATATTGGTGACATATCTATTGTTGATTCCTTAGATACATCGTTGTAAAAGTGAGACAAGATTATCTACAATTCAAGCAAAAGCACACTAGAAGACATCATATGAAACAAGGAGGATATAAGAAATGACATTACATGAAATGTGAGGTCAATGAATTAGTACTTGTAAAACTACAACCGTACAAGCAAATCTCAGAAACAAATGAGCATTATTCCAAGCTTCCTCATCATTATTGTGACCCCCTTTCCCACCCTAGAAAGAATTGGCATTATCACCTTCAGACTGAAGCAACTGCCACAATTTTACATCCACATACTTTTCCACATTTCTCTTTTCAGTCCTTTCATAAGAACAACAACCTACACATAACACCCTCGCCATCAAAAACATGGTAAACCCATCCTATAAGTCCACATGAGCTAATCCTACATTCTTAGCAAATCTTTATTGGTCAAAACATTATATAGCAACACCTTGTATAATGGACTAGCACGAGTTTAGAAGAGACCACCAGGATAATTGATGATGTACTCAGCATCATAAAATTAAATATTGATAGTTGTTACGGGCTAGAATATATGCGACAATAGAGTTATAATCCTACGTTTTAGCATTGTATGAATATCTAGCTCACACATAGAGAACACAAGATTTTTTACATGGAAAACCCTGGAAAGGGGAAAAACCATGGCACCTGACCCAGTTGAAAATGATTCCACTAAAATTTGAGTAGATTATAGAGGGCTGGCTCATCCTTGAGGGTGATTAGATTACAAATGTCAACCATATGGTTGAAATATAGTGACAAACAGGGATGAAAATATTGCATCACTTAGTAGTCCGTCAGAAGTCCAGAGTTAAAAATTCGGGTGTCAGTTGGTAGTCCGGTGATGGTTTGGCAGAAATTTGACGTCAGGTGATGGTCTGACATAATTTTAGTGTTGGGCAGTAGTCCGATAGAACACTAAAATCGGGTAGTGGTTTTGCAGAACTCCGATCGTCGGATGGTGGTCAGGTAGAACACCAGGTGTTAGGTAGTGGTATGTCAAAATTCAGGGTGTTAGGTGGTGGTCCGGCGGAGGCGTCATGTGGTGGTCTGACGGAGCTCAGGGTGTCAAGTAGTGGCTTGATGGAACTCCATGCATCAGGTAGTGGTCCGGTGGAACTCAGGGCATCGTGTGGTGGTTCGACAAAACTCCAGGAGTTAGGTGGTGGTCTGGCGAAGCTCAGGGCATCAAGTGGTGGTCCGGCGGAACTCTAGGTGTTAGGTGATGGTCCAGCGAAACTCAAGGCATTAGGTGGTGATTTGGAGGAACTCCAGGCCTTAGGTGGTGGTCCAGCGGAGCTCAAGGCATCAAGTGATGGTCTGGCAGAACTCTGGGCATCAGGTGGTGGTCCTGAGAAACTCCGGGCATCAGGTGATGGTCCAACAAAACTTTAGGCATCAGGTGGTGGTCCAATGAAACTTCAGGCTTCAGATGGTGGCCCGATGGAACTCTAGGCATCAGGTGGTGGTCCGATGGAACACCAGGCGTCAAGTGCTCATCCGATAGAACTCCAGCGCTAGTCAAGGAGGCAAGGAGACAAGAGAAATCTCCGATCTCTCTCTCTCTTCTCCTTAGGCTTAGGGATCACTTTTCAAGAGGAAGGGGTATATTTATAGATTTCTTAGAGTGGTGTGGTCCATAAATAGGAGGAGGATCAAGGAAAAATGTGGAGTGGTTTGGATGGACGGCCAATGTTGACTCCCTTGATTATGGACCGTTCATTACACATTTGAAGGTTTTTATGATGTCAGAATTCCATGATCTTTAGGTCTCTAGATTCGTCTCATCGAGCCAATCGATTTGACTATAAGAATGTCACGTTTGAAAATAATTTAGTAATCCAAATTATGGTTTGAAACATCCAACAGTGCTTCCGGCTCTTTATTTGGACCCATTTGGGCTTGGATTGAGTTGAATTTGGTGTCATTGGGTTGGTATTTTTGAGACATTCAATTTGACTATAATTTTGCTGAAATTGGAGTTTATATGGTCTTAATTTTAATTTTGGATGTTTCAAACTTGATTTTTCCTCGTGATTCGTGCATGATCAAGATAATTTTTTTAAGATGTATCAACGGTGACAATAAAGTCATTCTTGTAAAGGTAATGGGAATCGATATAAACATTCTCACCAACCATCAGCATCATCAACAAGAGCACTTGAGTGGTGAGATTGCAAGATACAAATATGGCTCAAGGGCTACCAACCTACCACCAAGATGAGGCGGATAATAATGGGTGTATAGAGTGTGAACAATAAATGAGTGCACTTAAAGTTTGTAGGTTGTTATTCAACCTTGGGTGTCTTAATTCCATTGGGTGAGTGATTTTCAGTGATAAGAGGTATGAGGTACAAGTCATAATATTGTAAAGTTAACTTTGATTTTAAATCATTAAGGACTATGAGTATATTCAGATGCATTTGACCAGAAGTAATGAAAATTATCTCAAATTCTCTTGTTGTCTCGCTTTTTTCTCATCATCCATATTTTTGTTGGTCCTTAGAACAACTGAGTTAGTAATAATATGAGAGGAGTTTTTTATGGCCTTTTGTTGCATGATCAAGAAATAGAATATAGTAGGGTATGTTGGAGAATGGGGACATCAACCTCTGAAAGAGATATATGAAATAATTTTATTACATTTTCACTAGTTAAAAATGTGTGTATGAATATTTTTTATAAAATGTGTAGGGAAAATGTATATTGAAAATGGGTTGAAAGTGATGTACTGTGATTTGATATGATAATACTGAAATATAATATATATTGAAATGATGGCTATGATTGATATATACTGAAATGATATACTAATTTGATTGAAAGGATATATTGTATTGATACTGCTCTTATAAAAAATGATATTTCAATTGATATTAGATATACAAAATGATAACCCTCACATGATAACCTTAAGATTCACTAATGGAGTTAGAAGGAGCTAGAAACTGAGTGAGAGTTATAAGGAGTCGGGGTGACTAATCCATGTGATTCAAAAGGAGATATAAGAAGTACATTAATTAGGGAGTCATAAGTGGTGACTAATTGGGAGTCATAAGGCAAAATTAAGATACCCTCAAAATACCTTTATCTGCATATATGATATACAAAATATTGATTATTGATTCATTGATATTGATTTCTAATACTGATTATTGATTCATTGATACTATGATATTGATTATTGATTACTGATTCTTGATACTAATTATTAATTACTGATATGGATTAATGTTTCTGCTTAAATCTATTAAATATGGATGCTTTGTTGGTGGAATTTTGAAAACATGTTTTGAAAAATA
>NW_021383767.1:0-523 GCF_001605985.2 Dendrobium catenatum | reverse complement strand
TGTCGACCCAAATAAATATTTAAAATGCCCCCAGTCTGATTGAGGGATTTTGAAATGCATTCTTGTCATACAAGAGAATTTCAAAATATAAGCAAACATAAATTTATAAATATGCATATAAAATTTTGATCATCGCAAAGTACATTAGTTATGGAATTTTCATGCATGTTACTTCTTTAGATGTCGGCCGATGATAGGCGGCATGGGTCTCTGACCGTTCAGATCGATCAACTAATATGCTCCTCCTTGGTACACTTTCTCGATGACGAAGAGACCTTCCCAATTGGATACGAATTTGCCACCAATTCTTTGGTGTGGGATGATTGGTCTTCTCAACACCAGAACCAATTCCCCTTCCTGAAATGATCGGGGTCGCACCATTCAATCAAAAGATTTTGCCATTCTTCCTCGGTAGATTTTTAGATTTTGTTGAGTTTGTAACCTTAGTTCATCAAGTGCGTCAAGCTCCTCCATTCTGAGGCGGGCATTTTGCTCTTGAGTGAGACCATTCTGAATTGCTACC
>NW_021383766.1:0-215 GCF_001605985.2 Dendrobium catenatum | reverse complement strand
ATCACCACAACAAAAAAAAAAGAACTTTTCGCAATACTTATTTTAGATTTTTGCGACGGTTTTAGGCTTCGTTTGGGACGACGGCTATTTTACTGCTTTTAAAACAACTTTTTATTATAAAAATTTAAATTTTTGTAATAAAAACTGCTTTAAAAAATAGTAAAAAAGTCGTGTCAAATAAGAACTTTTATTTGATCCGGTGAATGGACGTAGAG
>NW_021383765.1:0-294 GCF_001605985.2 Dendrobium catenatum | reverse complement strand
TGATTGGATTTACTAGATCGTACGATTTCATTGATTTTATTGATTGATCATTGAGCATGTGTACTATTGATTATTGACATTGATATGGATGGAACGGGTATAGATATTGTATAGATTCATTGATGCTATGGATATGTATATTGTATCGTATGGATTCATGGATTTAGACATCGACATTATTGATTCATCGTTATTATGAAATTCATTGATTCATGGACACTATTGATACTACTGATACTGATACTCATTGATTCATAGACACTATTGATACTACTGAACTGACACTGATACCGA
>NW_021383764.1:0-313 GCF_001605985.2 Dendrobium catenatum | reverse complement strand
TAACCTTCTTAGCCTCGGAGATGTTATACCACTTAAAAAAACTATCCATACCTTTGACCCAGTCCAGGAAGAGCTGGGGATCAAGAGTGTCATCAAAGGTAGGAGCGTCCACTTTAATATTTTTCATGAGTGGCATATCAGGATCATGATGTGGGTCATGTCCATGGTGGGGAACTCGATGATTGGCACGATGTTGCCTCTCATCCGGGTAGGTTTCATCCCCATACATAGAAGGTGGTCTCGATGGGGTGTAGGGGGTAGGATACTCTCTTGCTCTCTCAAGTGTGTCAAATCGCTCAGTGGTGTCTCTACG
>NW_021383763.1:0-407 GCF_001605985.2 Dendrobium catenatum | reverse complement strand
AATTTTTGTCCAGATGAAATTAAATTATCGTACATGATGATTTGGTCTATGTAAAATTTTCATCCAGACGAAATTAAAAATATTCCAAGACGATCTATTCTCTGTAAAAATTTCATCTAGACAAACCAATTTTTGTCCAGACGATAGAACCGACTTAGGAAGGTTTTTCTGTAGTTTCTGGAACCGACCTTATAATAACCGTTCGTACCGGACAAACTTAGTTTGTACGGGATGATTAGCTTGTACGAAGACATTTCATACATATATACAAATAGGGTTATTTCAAAGCTTTTAAGTAATATCGTCCAAGACGATCCACAATCGTACGGGACGATCCACTGCGTACAGAATTGAAAACTTATAGTTTTTAGGCAGTTTTTCTTGTCTTTTGTATAAATAGTCCAAAT
>NW_021383762.1:0-269 GCF_001605985.2 Dendrobium catenatum | reverse complement strand
TATATATATATATAATTAAATACAAGAGATACAAATTTCACATAAACATGAAAGTAATATGGAGATTGTTTCGGATTGAACAAGACGAAGCCAGTTCAAGATTGCGTAGGTTTAGGGTTGAGTCAGTCAGTACTTTTGTTTTTCACTTTTGAGTCTACTTGTATTGGTCAAAAAGACTGATGCTAAGTAACCCTACACACACACTTGAGAGACTTAGAATTTCTGTTTTTGCTCATATCGACCAGGACGATTTTTTACATCGTCCTGAA
>NW_021383761.1:0-2349 GCF_001605985.2 Dendrobium catenatum | reverse complement strand
GTAAATAATACCCTTCGTGGCACCATCGTAGTTCCATCCAGTTTTCTTTTCTTTTAGGTTAACATTCTTCATATCCTAAGGATTAGACGTATAAGTGATGGATAACGCCCTTTGTGGGGCCATCCTAGTTTATTCCAGTTTTCTTTTCCTTTAAGTTAGAATCTTCCTTTCCATAGGATTAGACATGCTAGTGGTGGACAAAGCCCTTCATGGCATCATACTAAATTAAGCAAGTTTTCTTTTCCATTAGGTTAGGATTCTTTCTTTCTTAAGGATTAGATGTGCTAGTGGAGGATAACGCCCTTCGTAGCATCATCCTGATTTAATCATGTTTTTTTTCATTGGGTTAGGATTTTCCTCTACTTAGGATTAGATGTACCGGTGTTGGATAACGCCCTTCGTGGCATTATCCTAGTTTTAATCTATTTTTTTTCCTTTAGGTTAGGATTCTTCCTTTTCTTAGGATTAGGCGTGCTAGTGGGGGATAACACCCTTAGTGGCACCATCCTAGTTTAATCTTTTTTTCTTTTCCTTTAGGTTTGGATTCTTGCTTTCCTTTGGATTAGATTTCTTGGTGGTGGAAAACACCCTTCGTGTTACCATTCTAATTTAAACTATTTTTTTTCCCTTATATTAGGATTCTTCCTTTTTGTAGGATTAGTCAAGCTAGTCATGCACAATGCCCTTTGAGGCACTCTACTAGTTTAATCTATTTTTATTTTCCTTTAGGTTAGGATTCTTCCTTTCCTAAGAATTAGACATGCTAGTAGTGTATAATGTCATTCAAGGCACCATTTTAATTTAATCCAATTTTCTTTTCCTTAAGGTTAGGATTCTTCCTTTTTATAGGATTATATGTGATAGTGGTGGACAATGCCCTTCATGGCACCATCCTAGTTTAATTCAATTTTTCTTTTCTTTTAGGTTAAGATTCTTCCTTTACTTAGGATTAGATGTGCTAGTGGAGATTAACACCCTTTGTAACACAATCCTAATTTAATAAATTTTTTTTTCTATTATGTTAGGATTTTACTTTCCTTATTGTTAGATGTGTCGTTGTTGAATAACGCACTTCGTGGCTCCATTCTAGTTTACTTCACTTTTCTTTTCCTTTAGGTTTGGATTATTCCTTTTCTTCGGATTAGACATATTAATGGCGGATAACGCCCTTCGTGGAACCATCCTAATTTAATCTATTTTTTTTTCCTTTTGTTTAATATTCTTCCTTTCTATAAGATTAGATGTGCTAGTTGTGTACAATGCCCTTCTTGGGACGATACTAGTTTAATCCAGTTTACATTTCCTTTTGATTAGGCTTCTTCCTTTCCTTAGGATTAGATGTGGAAGTGGTGGATCATGCCCTTTGTGGAAACATCATAGTTTAATCAAGTTTTCTTTTTCTTTAGGTTTGGATTGTTTCTTTCCGTAGAATTAGACGTGCTAGTCATGTGCAACACCCTTTGAGGCATCATATTAGTTTAATCTAGTTTTCTTTTCCTTTTAGTTATGATTCTTCCTCTCTTCATGATTAGACGTGCTAGTGGTGGATAATATCCTTTGGTCATTATCCTTGTTTAATCATGTTTCTTTTTTCCTTTAGGTTATGATTCTTCCTTTCTTTAGGATTAGACATGATAGTGGTGGATAACACCCTTTGTGGCACCATCCTTTTTTAATCTAGTTTTCTTTATTTTTAGGTTATGATTCTTCATTTTTTTAGGATTAAACGTACTAGTGGTGGTTAACACCCTTCGTGGCACCATCCTTGTTTAATATAATATTCTTTTCATTTAGATTATGATTCTTCTTTTCTGTAAGATTAGACTTACTAGTGGTGGACAACGCCCTTCGTGGCATCATCCAAGTTTAATCCAGTTTTCTTTTCCTTTAGGTTAGCATTCTTTCTTTTCATACAATTAGACGTGCTTGTGGTGAATTACACTATTCATGGCACCAGCCTAATTTAATCTAAATTTCTTTTCGTTTAGGTTAGCAATCTTCATTTCCTGAGGATTTGACGTACAAGTGGTGGATTACGCCCTTCGTGACACCATCTTAGTTTAATCTAGTTTTCTTTTCTCTTAGGTTATGATTCTTCCATTTTTTAGAATTAGACATGGTTGTTGTGGATAATGCCTTTGTGGCACCGGCTTAGTTTAATCTAGTATTCGTTTCCTTTAGGTCAGGATTTTTCTTATCTTAGGATTAGACGTGCTAGTGGTGCCTAAAACCTTCGTAGCACCATCCTAATTTTAGCACCATTTTCTTTTCCTTTAGTTTAGCATTCTATCTTTTCTTACAATTATAGGTGTTAGTGGTGGATAATGCCCTTCGTGACACCATCCCAGT
>NW_021383760.1:0-399 GCF_001605985.2 Dendrobium catenatum | reverse complement strand
TGGTGGCAAGCGTTATAAGGCCAGGCTTGTAGTTAAAGGTTTTCAGCAGAAGAAATGAGTGGACTTCACTGAAAATTTCTCTCCAGTGGTGAAGATGACTACAATCAGAGTTGTACTAAGCATGGAAGCAATGGAGGATTTACATCTAGAGAAGATTGATGCAAAGAAAACATTTCTTAATGGTTACCTTAATGAAGAGTTGTATATGATGCAACCTGAGAGATATATGCTCAGAAGTAATGAAGATATGGTGTGTAAGCTCATGAGGAGCTTATACAGGCTGAAGCAGGTACCAAGACAATGGTATAGAAGATTTGACAGGATTATATCAGATAATTAGTACACGAAGTGCCAGGCTAATCTGATGGGGACATCAGATCAGTGTGGAAGGTTTATCAG
>NW_021383759.1:0-490 GCF_001605985.2 Dendrobium catenatum | reverse complement strand
ATCTCAAATTCTCTACTCATTATTTTAGAGAACTCATAAAAAAGTTTCTTATTAGAAGATCCAAAAAGTATGCATCTGCATAAATCTGAACAATGAGCAAATTATCTCCAAATTTCCTAAGAAAAAGGGTGGTGTCTACGCTCCCCTTAATAAACTCCCTTTCAAGTAAGAATGTGCTAAGCCTCTCATACCAAGCTCTTGGTGCCTACTTTAAACCATACAAAGCCTTTTTAATTTAAAACATGATTTGGAAATTGGGAACTCTCATAACCTGGGGGTTATTCTACAAATACATCCACTTTTTTTCCCCATTTAAAAAGGAACTCTTAACATCCATTTGAAAAAACTTAAATCCTTTATAACAGGCAAAGGATAATAGCACTCTAATGGCTTCCAATCTAGCTACAAGGGAAAAAGTTTCCTCAAAGTCTATCCCTTCTATTTAGTTATACCCCTTAGCCACTAATCTTACTTTATTCCTAACCACCAC
>NW_021383758.1:0-241 GCF_001605985.2 Dendrobium catenatum | reverse complement strand
CTCCGTTTTAGAAAGCAATAAAAAAGCCGTCCCAAAAGAAGCCTGAAATATTATATATTGGATTTTCCCTGGTTAAGTTTTCAAGAATAAATAAAGGTTTGCTGCTTCAATGATTTGATAACTTTGTGCATTTATTCAATTTTTATATTATTATTATTATTATTATTATTATTGATACGTCGTCAAAAAATTAGCTTGATCGGACACGAATCTCAAGACAAAAGCTAGTTGGAAACTTAAA
>NW_021383757.1:0-526 GCF_001605985.2 Dendrobium catenatum | reverse complement strand
TTAGGAAAAGTTCTATAAGATGGTGGTTAGACTTGCAATGTTTTATGGTGCCGAATGTTGGCCTTTAAAAGAGAAGCATAATATTAAGTTAAGTGTCTCAAAGATGAGGTTGCTCATGTGTATGATTGGCTTTACCCTTAGAGATAGGATACAAAATAAGTATATAGATTGTTTGGTCACATATAAAATGACATCATTCAGATGTCCTAATTAGGAAAGTAGAGGTATTAGATTTGACTTATGTTAAGAAAGTTAGATGTAGACCTAAAAAGGCTTGGTTAGTCATTTACCATGGAATGCAATGTTCCATAACTCTATTGAGGGTTGTGGTTTAATTTTTATACTAGAAAGCTATTTTAAGCAGCAGTAAAAAAGCCGTCCCAAAGGAAGCCTTGGAGTTCTGAAGGGTTCTCTGCTATTCTCTTGCATCGGCATGGAGCAGCTTGGAGGGCCCTTGCAGGCAACCGCTGCGTCTTTGTGCCATGTTGAAAGAATACAACAACAACATCAAGCCTTTATCCCACTA
>NW_021383756.1:0-453 GCF_001605985.2 Dendrobium catenatum | reverse complement strand
TCCAATTTAAATAAAATACCCTATGAATTGCTAAAAAGGAGAACACCTAATTTGTCACATTTACATGTTTTTGGTTGCAAGGTGTTTATTCATAATAATGGAAAATCTGCCTTAGGAAAATTTGATCCAAAATCACATGAAGTAATTTTTGTTGGATATTAAAATGTTAGAAAATCTTATAGGGTATTCAACAAAAGAACTTTGGTCATTGAAGAGACCACAATTATTGTATTTGCTGAATTTAGAAATTTGGAAGAGCCAAATGTTGTTGAAGGTGAGATTGAGGAAAACTCCCAAAAGATTGATAGAATAAACTTGGAAGAAAATGTGGAAGAGAATCTGGAGATAGAAAATACTTTGCCTAGAGATTTGAGATTTCCTAAAAACCACCCAAGGGAATTGATTATAGGTGAACCTGTGAGGGTGTTAGAACTAGGCATGGATTAAACAAGG
>NW_021383755.1:0-553 GCF_001605985.2 Dendrobium catenatum | reverse complement strand
TAGTCTTTTTTTTGGTGGATACAAGTTTGGCTTCGTTTATTTGACTTCATTTCTTTTGCTATGTTTAAAACATTTTTAAATCCCTATAATTGAATTAATCCGATTAAGAGCCCATTTTTTAGTTAATTATTTAATTTAAAGCTTAATATTTGAGTAAGGCCTTATATACTATATATATACTTATTTATATTTAATAATTCTTAAATTATTTTAATCATGAGTAAAAATTAATTATATCATAATATAAACAAACCTCTTTTCCAAAATAGATAAAAAATAAATCATTGCCATCCACTTTTTTTTATTCTGTGAAATTATTCTATGCTGAGAATAATACGAATTGTGAATGTAAATACACTATGTACATAATGTACATAGTATACACATAATTTATATAATGTATATAGTGTATGTTAAATCTGTGTATACATACTGTATACAGTGTATATTTCGACGATTCTTCCCATCCAAATTCTGCAAAGAATAATTTCTCTTCTTTTATCCTGAAAGTTCTCGCAGCAAAACAAAAGCTCCACATTTTTAATTTAAAGCA
>NW_021383754.1:0-264 GCF_001605985.2 Dendrobium catenatum | reverse complement strand
AGTTCTTTAAACAACTTATGTTTGGAGTTGAAAGAGTAACCATCCTTATTAACGACAGCTTTATCCTTCACAATCTTTGCCTTTCTAAAATTTAAATTAAAATCTGACGATGGAGTAGCAACCTCTGGTTCAGTATCAGGAACAACTCCACATAAACTTCCAATATCAATGAAAGTTTCATCTGGTTCATCAACTTTTTTGGCTATAACATCTGTAGCCACATACATAATATTGTCCCAACAATTTTCCTTCAAGCTATTTACC
>NW_021383753.1:0-256 GCF_001605985.2 Dendrobium catenatum | reverse complement strand
TCAGTATAAATCTCATAATATCGGCCAGAGCATCGCCTTGAATGCAAACTGGACAATTTAAAATTGGCTTGATCGACCAGGCCGATCTCACGATCGTCCCGACCGATCAGTTCAAATCAGAGGAAAATCATCCTGATCATCGCTCTGAATTCGAGCTGGCTGATATTTATAGTCCTGAAGTAACTAAGGTATTTGAATAGATTGTCCTGGCCGATCCTACGATCGTCCAGAACGATATGATCGTATTAATCATCCT
>NW_021383752.1:0-334 GCF_001605985.2 Dendrobium catenatum | reverse complement strand
ACCAAGTTGCACTAAACCCCTTAGGAGTAGAAGCACATCAAATAGGAATTAAATCAAGAAACTGAATATTCCAATCACAACTCAAGCCCATCACAACAACACACACAATAGTTTTGGACTGAAGCGAAGAGCTAAAACAAGCAATAGGCAACATCGAAAAAACTGACTAATGAATGTTAAAAGAAATATCCAAAACAAAATACCACCCAACAACAATAAGCAAAATTAAGTAACCAACCACACCATCTAAAATAACAACCCAGCCAAAGCGAACTAGACCAAAGGAAAAAACAAAACAGAGGTTAAATTCTGACATACCATAAGCCCATTTTAT
>NW_021383751.1:0-1489 GCF_001605985.2 Dendrobium catenatum | reverse complement strand
CCAAGAGGGGGGTGAATTGGTATTTTAAAAATTAATCCTTCTTTTGAGTATTTTAAATCGAAATTAAATTTTAATGAATTTTTGTAGAAATAGTTTTTTTTTTAACCACAGTTTTAAAATAGTAAATCACAAAAATAAAAAAAAATAGCGGAAAAATAAAGACACCAGATTTATAGCGGTTTGGTCAAAACCAGACCAACATCCACTCCCTGGAGGCACCCTCCGAGTATTGCACTAATACCACTAGTGACTCTCTTTTTGCACCCACAACAAGGCGGAGAAGCCTTCAGAAAACTCTTTTCACCACTACCTGGTGCGGTAGAGAACCGTCATCCTTTTACATTATCCCTAGTGCTGGCAAAGAACTGTCTGTCCTTTCACATTCCTCCGATGTCGGCAGAGAACCGTTCATCCTTTCACACTCTCGTAGTGTGGGCAGAGAACCCTTCATCCTTTCACACTCTCCTAGTGTGGGCAGAGAACCCTTCGTCCTTTCACACTCTCCTAGTGTGGGCAGAGAACCCTTCTTCCTTTCATACTCTCCTAGTGCGGGCAGAGAACCTGCGACTATTCACACTCTCCAAGTGTCAGTAGAGAACCGGATCTCCTTAACATATCTTCTCACAAGAATTCTAGAATGAAGAAAGAAAAGAGTGAAGTAATCCAAAATCACAAGTAGAGAATCTTACCTTTAAAAAACAAGGTGAAGCCTTCACGCTCCATTTGTAAGAATTCTTCTTTGAATGCTCTCGCACACACTCTATCCTTGACTCTTTTTTCAATAGGCACGAAGATCAATGAGCAAAAAGATTGTGTGGCAGTAAAAATTGGACCTTATATAAGAGAGACAAGAAAAATCGTCCAAATTTGCAAATATTCAAGTCAACACGAAATGGATCATCCCGTACGATAGTGGATCGTCATGGACGATTTTACTTAAAGTGTCGAAAACGATCCTAATGAATATTGGTACAAATTATGTTCGTACACTATCATCATCCCCTACGAACTAGGTTCGTCTAGATGAACAGTTATTTCATAGGTCGGTTCCCAAATTATCACAGGATGTAACCAACTTACTTAAGTCGGTTCACATCGTCCTGGGACGAATAGGACTTCGTCTGGACGAAATTTTTACAGAGGGCAACTCGTCCTGGCACGATTATGAATTTCGTCTGAACGAAATTTTTTATAGAGAAGACTTCGTCCGGGGACGATTTGGATTTCGTCTGGACGAAATTTTTACAGAGTCCAAGTCGTCCTGGCACGATTATATATTTCTTCTGAACGAAATTTTTACATAGCCTAACTCGTCCTGGGACGAAGATAATTTCGCCCTGGTTGATCAGGACTTAGAAAAATTTCATCCAACTCTTGTTTGCATTGCTCTTACTAGGAGATAACTGACATGATCGTTCCGTATGAACTAGGTTCGTCCCGTACGATCAATATAAATTTTGTAAGATCTCCTTAAGTGTGTATGTGTGTG
>NW_021383750.1:0-471 GCF_001605985.2 Dendrobium catenatum | reverse complement strand
AATGAGTAGAGTTGTAATTCATAGTTCGTCAAGATGGTATATATGTATTGATATATTTGACTATTTTATTTCTAGGTTCTTTCATAAGATTTATGACATTTTTTAGTAATTTTCTTAATTATTTATGCTATACTTTTTTTTTCTAATATAGAAGTCACATTCTTATCCCGCATAGCTATTTCTTTCAACAATGTATATTTACTTTCCTATTTCTTTCAAACATTATATATTTTGTCTTATCTTTTGTGTTATCTCTAAATATGAGTAACGATAGTGAGCATAAATGCATGGCAAAAACTCTTATGTCTGGTTATCATCGGCAACATGACATAGGTAAAGATTGTGTTTACAAACAATAATTTCTTTGTTTGTTTTCATTTTCACAAATAGTAAATTTTGATTTCTTGTTAGCAAATTACAAACTACTTCTTGTTTGTTGTTAGCAATGTTATAGATGAAGCAATATGATAT
>NW_021383749.1:0-208 GCF_001605985.2 Dendrobium catenatum | reverse complement strand
ACAAAAAAATCATTTTATAAGATCAGATCGTACAGTACAATATAAAGTTGTATAGTACGATTAACAAAGGAAAAAAAAACTTCATTTTTTGTATAAAAAACACTCTCCCCCTGTGTGTGGGCATGGTTGCTCAGCTTTACATGCAGTTTCTAGCCAGTCTCAAGAAAAGAAAAATAACATAAATAGAAATTTATAGTGTTACAGACTC
>NW_021383748.1:0-1121 GCF_001605985.2 Dendrobium catenatum | reverse complement strand
AACTAATCTCCTGCCTTACTCGTAGGTTCTTGCATTTATTGTGATCAATTGGTATTTTATATGCATATATCATTGTGTGGGTATCAATTTAATTAGAGAGCTTGGGTAACTTTAATTTCACCATCCCTTACTCCGATAGTGATTCTCATTTGGATGAACAGGTTTGTTCATGAGTGATTATACTATCATTTGAGGGTCTGACTCTCAACTTGTGTATTCTATTGAACGTACACCCTCCATCTGATCTTGATTGAATAATTATGATTATCAATTAGCTCTTGGATATCACAAATCCCTCTTGCTATTTGATTGCATTTTTATTTGATTCTTTCTAGCATGTGAACTGTAGGGTTATATCGCATTCACTGCATCGTCCCTAGTGTACTCACTTGTATATATACTAGCACTGGTCATTGGATGGGTTGTGCTCCCTCACATATTCCCAATACTGGCATTACTTATTAAGACCGTATATGCTTATTTGTAAGCATAGGTGAGTGTTTCAAGCCAAATGTCATCATTCTAGAATTTGATGTCGTGACTCATAATCATGCCACTTTCTTCCGTTTCACTAGAGTTTGTGGCAAGTTGTATTGGCAACATCATTGTCTATTGCAAATTATTATTTTCTTGCATTTTGATTGGTATAAGAACCTTTCAATATTTATTTGGAAACTTTATTAGCACTTTGATTGTGATACCACCACATTTGTCGTACACCTTCTACTAGTATGTCAAATATCTTCGTAGAGAAATCCTTTGTAGAACGAAATCCTTTGTAGAATATAAGAGGCACTTATCATCACTTGTAGTTTGATGGATTGAAAATCATAACAGATCTTATGTTCATTTCATTCGATTTTAAATCGAATATGAGCCTAAGTGCAAATTGGCCCCGAGTTCGAGTTCCTTGTCTTTCAATGTGCAAATTCAAGTCTCATTTTCATTTGAGTTTGAGCCCAAATGTGATTTGATGTGTCCCAATCAAGCTTAATCACAATCTTTTGTAATTGTTCAATTTCAATTTGAATTGTTCAAGTTCACTTAAGTCCAATTTGGTCCAATCAAGTTAACAAGTTCGCTATTGACTTATCCAAGTCTTTGTTCAAATGCAAAAGTCC
>NW_021383747.1:0-207 GCF_001605985.2 Dendrobium catenatum | reverse complement strand
CATTTTTTGCTAACGGATATAAAATTTTAATCGGAATATTCATTAAAACTTACACATTTTTTAAAATTGAGATGAGCCTCACGTGCCTTATTTTGAGACGAACAACTTTCACAACTGCGTCGATGGACGAAAATGACCCGAAGTCGCCCAAAATTTGAATTTCTCTTTCTCTCTCTTTCTCTTTTTGCCTAATTCCCTCTAATCCGA
>NW_021383746.1:0-253 GCF_001605985.2 Dendrobium catenatum | reverse complement strand
GTCCAATCTTCTTCCCCGATCTCTGGTCCTGAAATAAGCAATAAGTGGGTTTAAACAATGCTTGACAATTATGGTCATTGGTAAGTTTTTGTATTGATATCAAGTTTGTGGATAATTGTGGTACGTGTAGCACATTTTTTAGGGTGACGAATGGGGATAATATGATATCTCCTTGGCCAGCTACAGTGGTAAGAGAACCATCAGCAGTTTGGGGATAATTCGAGCCCACCAAAGTGGATGGTGGCTCCAGTAT
>NW_021383745.1:0-1141 GCF_001605985.2 Dendrobium catenatum | reverse complement strand
CCCGGTCATCCCCATTTGGATTTCTTTTCCTAATCTCTGACCTCATTTGTTTGCTACTCGAATTCTTCATGGTTTAGGTTCTATTTTTGGCAAATCGTTGAAAACTGATAATGCTACTTCCATTGGATCAAGGCCATCTGTTGCGCGTGTTTTGGTTGAATTGGATGTGTCCAAAAGCTACCCGGAAAAAATCTGGATTGGATCGGATTGCCTTGGTTTTGTCCAAAAAGTGGTGTTTTAAGACTTTCCTGAATACTGTGTGCATTGTTCGGCCTTGGGACATTCGATGATTGGTTGTAAAATTTTGCATCCTAACATTAATTGAGTTTGTGCCTCCTCCTTTGGGTGTTTGTGTCCCTGAGGTTAGCCCGTCGAATGTGGTGGTTACTGATGTTCCTGAACCCTCTTCTATTGTTGCTCCTTTGTCTGAATCAAAAAATTTTGTTTTGGGCTCGGGGCAGGATGTTGTTGAGGGTGGGCTTATTGTTCTTTCATATGCGGACATTGCTCCTGTTCTCCATCTCTCTGTTAATGCTGTTAGTTGCCCGATCTCGAATGCTTCTGTTTCGAAAAGTGAGAATTTTGATTTGGATCAATCAGTTTTGGAAAAAATTAAATCCCCTGTTTTGTTGGTCGAATCTATGGGTGTGAGTAACTGTCCGGTTGTGATTGTTGATGAGGTTAATCGTTCGGATGATGCTAATGAATTTTTATTATCACCTAATGCTATTCCTTTTGTTCCATCGGCTTTGCTGGATGGTTGTGACCGTGAAGATGTCATTTTGGTTTCTCCGGCGAATTTGGTGTCGGAGGTGGGTTCTGGTGTGGTGAATGTGATGAGTTCCGGTGGATCACCTGTCATGGGTGTTGTGACAGCTAATGGAGGTGCTCAAGTTTTAAAGGTTTCAGATAGTGTTGACGTGGTTCCTGCTAGAATTGAGCCGGAGCTTCCGTCTCGTGGTCGAGAGGAAGTTATTTCTATTTCTAAAGGTTTATTTGAGGTCCCTGTAAGTGAGGTTGATACCCAAGTGATGGCTAACTGTGTGGGTAATTCCTCTGGTTTGGATATTAGGAAACAAAATAATTGGTTGGTTGATTCGTCATAGGATGATTCGGATTTGGAGCCTATGGAATCTGACCT
>NW_021383744.1:0-289 GCF_001605985.2 Dendrobium catenatum | reverse complement strand
TCAAGCCCAACAACCACCTCAGTCTCATTAATTCCACCAACAATAATAGAAACACCAGCTTGGTCGTTAGGAGCAAACCGACCATCAATAACAGGCAGAGCAACTTGCTCAGCACCATCCATATTACTAATAATAGGAATTTCACAATCAATAGCATCTCTAGCTAAAGAAGCATCATCCGCATTACCCAAAACATTACATTCACGAGAAAGAACAGGATCAACAGAAGTAATAGGTTCTTTGAGAAAATTTGCAGCTATAGGCTCAGCCGTGGGGGGTTTAGAATTCC
>NW_021383743.1:0-228 GCF_001605985.2 Dendrobium catenatum | reverse complement strand
TAAATGCCTATTTCAGGGATCCAAAAACTTAAAAACCGTGGCATGCCATTCTAAACCTTCTAAACATTCTCCTAAACTTGAATAAATTTAGTAAACAAAATCCATAGAGTTTTTTAATGAATTCAACCATGGTTAACCTAAATGATACACGTGAACCTATTACATTTAATTGAATTTAACCACCTCATTCACTTGTAAAAAAATCTTATTAATTGAAACCATAAACCC
>NW_021383742.1:0-1311 GCF_001605985.2 Dendrobium catenatum | reverse complement strand
TGGGGGAATGGATGATGGACCCGATCAAGATCCCATTTTTCCGTCATTCCGGGCCATTGTGGTCCCTGATCTACGTAGTTAGAGGTTGTAGCCGACCCAACCTGACAGAAGGATCCTTGTTAGTAGCCATGGGTTGCTTCGTCTAAGGGTATCTTGTAGACATGGGGTGGTTGTTTATCTAATGTTATAAATTTGAATCCATCTTAACTAACAGAGGGCTTTGTGTCCTATTGATTATATCTTATTCATTCATATCTCAAGGATTTGATGTCAATAAGAAACGTATTGACTCTGACCATAACCTCTATAATGCGGTACCATTTGTCGGCAGAACCACTCGGTTCAGAGGGTTTCGGGTCATAACCGTTTACCTGCAGTGTCATTTGGTGGCGAAACTGTCAGTTAGAAGACACGTACCACGTCCTTATTGATAGGAGAATTTTTTGAGAATGAATCCTAATGATATTCTCGACCAGACATTAGCTCTTTGTGAGCTAAGGTTATTTTTAAGTTTGTTCACCTTGAATTTTGCTTTAAATTTTGATGGATGAATTTCATTTTTAAATATTTAGATCTCGGGTGATTTTAAATTTTTGGATTCGATGGAAATTTTGGTGGCATTTTGGATTACGACCATCATCGGGGTATCTAGGGTTATTTGTATTTATGAGTTGAACCTTGTCGACACCCTGTCCACTTGTCGACAGAGGGTCGGGTTCATCGTAGGCTTTATGCCTTTATTAGCGAATTCTTTTGATTTTAGGCATTGAAGGCCTAATATGAATGTATTAAAATAAATATTCCGGTCGACATCATGACCGTATATTTGTTTAAGAGTTTGAGCTTTGTCTGACTCCTACCCCATTGTTCAGGAGGATTGGGCTCGAACTTGAATTCATTTATTGACCAGCGCAGCATCTCTAGACGTCACATATATAAATAGAATACGCTCGTCGGGGCCCATGTGGGTTTGTGATCGCTTACTCCTCTTTTTTGTGTACCTATGTGTATACATACTACAGTGCATGTGCATGGGGGGATTTTGGAACATTTAACAAATTTCCTACGGCAGCTCGTAGGAGCCTACATCTGTCATATTCTTCTGTCTTTTCTTGCAATGAATCAATGTATTATTCAACTATTGATTGATTATTGAGTGCAAATGCGTTGTAGCATTCATCATCTATTATTGATTATCGTTGTTACACATGCGTTTATTTGTTGCACTACGATCCTCCCATTTTTGTAGGAGGCCGTTACGTTTGCTTGCATGTTGTTATTGGCTATTGGTTGAGCTATGTTCTTCACCAA
>NW_021383741.1:0-286 GCF_001605985.2 Dendrobium catenatum | reverse complement strand
TTAAATTTATGTGAACTTCAACTCAACTAATATTAATACCAATCAAATCAATATAAAATTAGGCTCCATAAATTAAATTCAAGTTATACATGCAAAATCATAATTTCCTACTGAACAAAACTGTTATATTATTCACCATATCATTAGCCCTACAATACATGTCGCTCAATCAATAATGCTTCAGATAAACGGTCCGGATCAGAAGAGTGAATAATCGGACGGTTATAGACATTCAATCAACAACAACTCCCGACACGTGTCCGTTCTCTCCCCATAAGGCCTCTAC
>NW_021383740.1:0-284 GCF_001605985.2 Dendrobium catenatum | reverse complement strand
ATCGGCTTAATTAGACTTCGTCGAGCCCAATTCAAACCCGAATCGATCTAAATTGGTTTTAATTTGACTCGACCCCGTTCATTCAAGCCGAATAATTTGTTTTGACCGCGACGAGTTCAATCTGGCCCAAATCGTAGATGATTTAGGTTTAATTTCATTTGATTGAGCTGAATTAAGTTTGAGCCTACTCAAATTGAATCAAGTCTAGATCTGATTCCCACCCGACTTAGTCCAATTTAATTCGTTCGAGACCATTTTGGCTTTATTAACTATTCAAATTAATT
>NW_021383739.1:0-352 GCF_001605985.2 Dendrobium catenatum | reverse complement strand
GAGTTATATTAAAGAATTTATATTTACATCAAAATTTGCCATGCTTTTATTTATAGCTTTGCATAAGAATCTGATTAGTGATAAACATCAAATCATTTCTAGTCATAGGGCACCAAACATTCATAACACATTACAGAAATATATCAAAACATCATCACAGGTACAATCAACCATGAGAATACTTGTATGTATCCAATGAAATCTTTAAATCATTGTACATAACAAGTAGAAGGTAAATCATTCAAAATTCAAAGAACATTCTTATCCTAAAGTTGAAATAAGTTGTTCTAACTTGCTAAGAATTTGAAATCTATGAGAATTGATATGCAACATTAAGTTATCAGAAATCCAG
>NW_021383738.1:0-415 GCF_001605985.2 Dendrobium catenatum | reverse complement strand
ATTGGCGTATATAAGAAGGTTTATTTCTAATCTTTCCAGGAGATGTCAACCCTTCTCTGTCCTTGCGAAAAAAGATGTCAAATTCGTATGGGATGAGAAGTGCCAAAATGCTTTCGACGACATCAAATAATACCTTTCTAATCCACCAGTCTTGGCAGCCCCGATTCCGGGAAAGCCGTTAATTCTCTACACTGCAGCCTTAGATGAGTCTTTAGGCACCCTGTTAGCTCAAGTCAACGATGAAGGGAAAGAGAATGCTCTCTATTACCTTAGTCGAAGACTTCTTCCTACTGAAATTCGATACCCTTCAATTGAGAAGCATTGTCTTGCTTTGGTTTTTGCAGCCCAGAAACTGAGGCATTACATGCTTTCCCACTCAATCAGCTTGATTTCAAGAGTTAATCCTTTGCAATAT
>NW_021383737.1:0-260 GCF_001605985.2 Dendrobium catenatum | reverse complement strand
TTTTGCCTCTACTTCATCTCTTATTGTGATTATTGTGGTATTTCTTGTTTGCATTTGACTGAATCATAAGAAGAAAGGAAATGTATAGCAGTTTTTAACCGTTACATTGCTCTCAATGCGCGCAACTCATCGAACTTTCTTTTGCAGAACCCATCAATTCACTCAAACACTTCATCGCATTTCATGTAAGTTCGCTAAATCATTACCTATTATCTCAAATGCAAGATCTTTTATAATTAATTTATTTATTTATTTTTTAA
>NW_021383736.1:0-348 GCF_001605985.2 Dendrobium catenatum | reverse complement strand
TTGGTGTCCCCCCCCCCCTACAGGTTGGTTGAAAGTGAATGTTGATGGTGCTTTGTTAAGATCTAATGAAGGTGGAGTGGGAATTGTGATTCGGGACAGCTTTGGGAAGCTACTGGTAGCGGCTGGATGGAGTATTTGCCATTGGGACAGTGGTCAAGTTGAGATGTTGGCCATTCAATACATAGGGAAGCTTGCTTTGGACTGGATGCTTGAGCATGAGGGGATCATTGTGGAGAGTGATAACGCTTCTGTTATTGAATTTATGCAGAATTTCAAAACTAGAAGACTGTGGAAGAAAAAGTATGAAGATACTGAAGATTGGAGCTGGTTGAGATCATTCCAACACAT
>NW_021383735.1:0-273 GCF_001605985.2 Dendrobium catenatum | reverse complement strand
GTAAGCTTGTCTGATGTTGGCTCATTTTATGCTTCTTGTCAATTTGAATGGCGCTCTTTGCGCATCTTTTGTTTTTTTGATACACTTTTGTGTATAGAAAATTTTCAATTTAGCGTCATTGCGCATCTTTTTATTTTTTTAGCATCATTAGACTTTTTATTTTTTTTATTCTTGCAATCTAGATCCCTTTTTCAATAACTCTTAAAATATAATTAGTTGTGAGTAGATCTTCCAAATATTAGAGAAGAAAAATTATATTTTTCTTTTTTAATG
>NW_021383734.1:0-944 GCF_001605985.2 Dendrobium catenatum | reverse complement strand
GAGACCCGATCGTCCTGGACGATTTTTAATTTCGTCTAGATGAAATCTTTCCAGAGAACCAGTTGCCATGGACGATAATTTAATTTCATCTGGATGAAAATTTTATAGAGAGCCAATCGTCCTGGATGATAATTTATTTCTTCCTGGATAAATAGGACTTAGAAAAAAAATTTCGAGCAAGTTACTATTCGTTTCATATGCTCTATAGGAGATAACTGTCTGTTCGTCCAGTACGAATGTATATCGTCCTGTACGATCAATATTAATTTTATTTGATCTCCTCATGTGTGTGTGTGTGTATGTTTTTATTCACTCAAGTTACAATCACTCCCTTTTAATTTTTATTTTAAAGAAAAGTGCAAGCTTCAAATATTACAGAGTATCTCATGCTGAATTCAATTTGAAGTCATCGTAATCTGGAGTTCGTTTTCCCTGAAATGTTAGTACACACAAGAGCAAATACAATTCTTCCAAAATTGTCAGGAGATAACTACACATTTGAACAATAATGTTTGGAATCATCAAAACTTCATAAGTTGCAAAAATATAAAGCATGGAAATAGCAACTATCTTAACATTGGTGAAGGGTAGATGGTGTAGAGCGGATCCTAGGATCTAGAATTAATCTAGAGTTTGGAAAGGCCTCGGTGACCTCATATCAAAAATGAGGTCAACACGTACATGTCGAGTTGCTCTCTATAAGATTTTCGTCCAGAAGAAATTAAATATCATCCAGGACGATCTGGTCTCTGTAAGAATTTTGTCCGGACGAACTAATTTTCATCCAGACGATACAACCGACTTAGGATGGTTTTTCTGCAATTTTTGGAACCGACCTTGTAATAACCATTCGTACTGGACGAACTTGGTTCGTACGGGACGATCAACTGGTACGAAAACATTTCAAACACATATACAAATAGGTTCATTTCAAGGCTTTTAAG
>NW_021383733.1:0-473 GCF_001605985.2 Dendrobium catenatum | reverse complement strand
TTGTTAAATAAATTTTTTGATGATGTATCATTTGTCACTTATTTTTAAAAAATTAAAATTTGCATTATACAAAAAAATTATATTAAGTTTTTAAAAAGTTTGCATCACAAAAATAACAATTTTAGAATAATTTTGAAGCAGCACCTCTGGATGTTAATATGGGTAGATCCACAACATCACGAACCAAATTAAATTTTATAAATTATAAATTTATATTTTCTTGAAAATAGAGTGTTAATTGGAGCAAAAATAGAGTTTAAAGTGCATAATTTAATCTCATTAATTTGAATGCAAATCATATTATTTTTTGCATCGTTGGATTTATCTTACCAAGCATTCAATTCAACTATAAATTTGTCAAAGTAATTGCTTGGATGATCCAGAATTTAATTTCAAAAATTTAATTTGAATTGTGCAATGATATCCTTGATAAGCCATCTTGATATGTCCATTATCGTATCAAGCAGTCGGCG
>NW_021383732.1:0-604 GCF_001605985.2 Dendrobium catenatum | reverse complement strand
TCATTAGAGCCTTCAAATACATGATAAACGATTCACAATCAAGGGATTCAACATCGGTCGTCCGTTCAATTCACTCCCAACTTACCCTTGATCTTCATCCTATTTACTGGTCATGCCACTCATAGAAAACTATAAATAGCCCCTCATTTCTCTTAAGAGGGGACCAAAGTAAGAAAAGAAGAGAAGAGAAGGAAGGAAGAGAATGAAGAAGCTTCTCATCAACCACCGCTAGAGTTTCACCTGAACTCCAAGTGACGTCGGAGTTCCGCCAGACCTTCTAGTGGCGTCTGAGTTCCGTCCGACCTCCGAGTGACGCCAACCTCCCGACTTTCAAGTGATGTCGGAGTTCCATCCAATATCCAAGTGACGGCAGAGTTCCTCCCGACTTCTAAGTGACGCTAGAACTCTGTTTGACTACCAATGGACACCAGTTTTCTATCTGATCGCCAACTGACGCTAGCATTCCGTTATCCGTTTGCAACTAAATTTCAAACTAATAGTTGATTATTATAATCCGATTGTCCCAAATTTTAGGGATGAGTCAACCTCTTGAAACTTAAGCAAATACTAGTGGAATTCTTTAGACTAGGCATGGCTCCGTGAT
>NW_021383731.1:0-324 GCF_001605985.2 Dendrobium catenatum | reverse complement strand
GTATCATCCAAGAAAGAGAATTGTTGACATGACTTGATAGGGCACATAACCGGAACAACCAAATTTGAAAGGTAGAAAGGGGGCAATATTTGAGTGCAATTATTAATCAAATTTCATTCCGCCATGCAAGTAGACATGAGAGAATAACAATCATGCATAGTTTCAAGGAACAACCAAAAAAAAAAAAAAACAGAAAAAAAGGAAAAACCAAAATAAATAATTGACTTAAAAAAAATTCAAGTTAGATTTTTATTTGAAATAACTTGGTTTACTCTGATGAAATGGACATAAAAAACAGTACCACCCCCAACCCAACTAATGCTG
>NW_021383730.1:0-267 GCF_001605985.2 Dendrobium catenatum | reverse complement strand
GATCATCCTGGCTGATCCTGCGATTGTCCAGGACGATGTGATCGTATCAATTGTTAATTACTTCCTTAATTTGTCTAATTAATTAAGGCATAATTGTGAATTTCATCCAGGCTGATCCAAAAATCGTCCTGGCCGATTTCCAAAAATACAGAATACCTTAATTGTTTTTGGCAACAATTTCTTTCTATTTTGATCCTATCATCCTGGCCGATACACGTATCATCCAGGCCGATTTGCTAATGATGGCTGCCTTAATTAAGAACCCCT
>NW_021383729.1:0-247 GCF_001605985.2 Dendrobium catenatum | reverse complement strand
GAAAGATACCCATCATCTTATTTATTATTTATAAAAATTAAATTACAAGGATAATTTGTAAGAGAAACAAACCAAAAAAAAAATAATTTCTATTAAATATGGATTAGAGAAAAAGATTAAAATGATTCATTAATTCTTTATGAATCAAAAGAATCTTTTTTATAGTTGAAAGTCATTTTGGTTTTTTATAAATAAGTAAGAGATTATTTTGATCCTGATCCATTTCTCATAAAGATGCACATTAAAA
>NW_021383728.1:0-291 GCF_001605985.2 Dendrobium catenatum | reverse complement strand
AACAGATCAGATCACATCAAAATACCCAATCAGAACATAATAAATCAACAGAGTCAGAATCATACAGAAATCAGAAATTCAGATCATATCAGAACAGAATGGTACGGAAACAGAAGTCGTATTAAATCAGAAACAGAACAGAATAAGACATATCAAATCAGAATTAAACAGAACAGATATTAAATTACACATATCAGAAATCAGAATGGCAGATCGTATCAACAGAACAGATACAGAAATCAGAATCAGATAATATCAGATATCAGATATTTAATTAATAGCTAAGCTAAA
>NW_021383727.1:0-261 GCF_001605985.2 Dendrobium catenatum | reverse complement strand
CAGAATCCGCAGGCGGGGAGATGCCTAACAAGGTAGATAAAGTATAATATGAATACATGAAAAACCCTCGACGAGTCCGAGCTTACTTCTTAGGACCATTTAGAATTTCTATGTTATCTTAAAAATTGTATTTAATTGAAGTAAAAGAATTTTTGACAAACCCCTAAGAGCCTAAATTCGAATTACAGGTCAAATCAAATGCGGCATGCAAGTAAAAAGACTAGAAAAACAGGCATCTCTAATGCGCAATCAATTTAAATA
>NW_021383726.1:0-1431 GCF_001605985.2 Dendrobium catenatum | reverse complement strand
GGACATAAGCTTAGGTCTAACAACCTAATTCATATTGAACAAGTTTCAACAAGTAGTATCAGAGCTTTGTTTCAAAATTATAAGTTTAGAATACTTTTTGATTAACGTAGATGGCTACATTTAGAAATCGAAATATACCTGAGGGTTACTCTATAACTAGACCTCCATTGTTCGATAATATTCCTTTTTATTTTTAAAAAACACGCATGTCTATATTTTTACAGTCACTTGATCACCATATGTAGATCTTAGTTCATGAAGGGTATACAAAACCAACTAGACTAGTTGACGGAATTAGAGTTAAAATACCTTTTGTGGACTGGACAGTAGAAAAATGTGACTTAGCACAACTAAACGTCAAATGCTTAAATAGTTTCTTTTGTGCTCTTAAATTAGAAGATTGCATGTGGGTTTCTACTTGCAAGAGTGGAAATGACATATATGATAGACTTTGTATAACTTATGAGAGGACTAATGAGGTTAAGCAATCTAAACTTAATATCTTGTTGCATGACTATAAATTATTTCGCATGAAACCAAATGAATCCATTTCTGATATGTACATAATATTCATACAGATAGTCACATCTTTATATGCATTAGGTAGGGAACTAATAAATGCTAAAATGGTTAATAAGATACTTCATTATTTGGCTACTACTTATGATGCTAAAATTACTGCAATTACAGAGTCTAAAGATCTAAACATTTACTCTATTGATAATCTTCTTGGATCGCTAATTGCTTACGAGCAAGGAGTTAGCCAAAGAAAGATTGATGTAGGTGAATCATGAAGGAAGAATAATATAGCACTGAAAGTGGAGGAGTCAGAGACTCACAACCTGAGGATGAAGATGACATCGCATTAATGACTAGATAATTCAGAAGCTTTCTGAAGAGGAAGCAAAAGAGACGCCAGCAATGGAATTGAGGTAAATTTAATAGAAATGTTAAGGTTTCAAATGATGTTATTTGCTATGAGTGCAAAAAATCTAGACATATTAAGACAAACTGTCCAAAACTTAAAGACACTCCTATCAAGGAGAAGGTAGAGGAGAAACCAATTGTGAACAAGGGCAAGATAAAATTCCAAAGAGCTTTCTAGGTGGACTCAGCTTTAGACTCATCAGAGATAGAAAAGGAAGAGGAAGTCAATAATCTGTGCTTAATAGCCAATAACCTTGATCAATCAGAATAAGAAGAGGTATGTGACTTGACTTATAATGAACTTTTTGAAGTTTCTGAACACATGCATGATGCATATAGAAAATTAAAGAAAATGCATACTAGTCTGAGCTTCGAATTTCAAGAATTATAAAAAGAATATTAAATCCTTAGGAAAGATCAAGCTTTAATTGATGACAATCACATAAAATTACTTGATGAGTTTGATAACTTGAATAAAAATCATGAAATGTTAAAGACATCCTT
>NW_021383725.1:0-203 GCF_001605985.2 Dendrobium catenatum | reverse complement strand
GGAAGAAGAGAACTCAAGGCTTCAAAGTGCTTGGCTTTGGCAGAGGGAGAGAGGTGATTGGAGAGAGAGAGTTGATCGGGTGAGAGAGGATTCCAGGATTGGATTCCAGAAATAAAGGAAAACAGAATTTGGAAAGAATTAAAGAGGTGGGGCTGTTAGGGGTCGGCCAGGGAGAGAATCTCAGGTTTTGAACTTATTTCCCA
>NW_021383724.1:0-1145 GCF_001605985.2 Dendrobium catenatum | reverse complement strand
GTCGGGTGAAAATTTAATGACTGGCTAAAGTCTGACATTGGGTAAAAGCTAGAAGATGGACAGAAGTCCGGCTACGAGCGGAAGTTTGGCACATAGTAGAAGTCCGGTGATGAATAAAAATCTAGCTACAGACAGAAGTTCAACGTCGGGTAGAAGTTCGACTAAATTCTTATGACGAGCATAGGTCTGGCTACGGGTGGAAGTTTGGCATCGGGTAGAAGTCTGAGAAAAGTCTGGTGATGGGCAAAAGTCTGCTGACAGACAAAAGTTCGGCATTGATTGGTGGATGGGAGGTGGTCGAGGAGGAGTTTGGTGGAAAGAGAACTCTTCCTTCTCTTTTTGCTCGGTCCTCTTTCTTCCTCCCCACTTAATGAAGAATGAGAGGTCTATTTATAGTTTTCTGAGAGTGGCATGACCAGTAAATAGGAGAAAGATCAAGGATAAATTGGGAATGATTTTAACATATGGCTGATATGAACCCCTTGATCATGGTGCATTTATTGGGTATTTGAATGTCTTAATGATATCAGAAATCAATGGTTTTGAGCTTATTGGATTTGTCTCGTTGATCCACTCAATTCAACTACAAACATGTCATGTTTAGAAATCGTTTGGTAATTCAAATTATGATTTGAACCTTCTAAATGTGTTTTGGGTCTTTGATTTGAACCCATTTGGGCTTGGATTGAGTCAAATTTGGTGTCAGTGAGTTCATATTTCTGAGATGTTCAGTTCGACTATAAGTTTGCTAAAATCATAGTTTAAATGGTCTTTAAATTAATATTGAAGTTTCCAACTTGATTTTCTCTCAAGATTCATGCCCGATCAAGATAATTTTTTGATGATATATCAAAATCAATATGATTGGTAAAGTAAAAAGAGATATATCAAATATAAAACTAGAAGAAAAATCAGTAAAGATGATTATTACTCAATAAGCCATGTTATATTAATAGTAATGCTAGTATGAGTTCCGTTATATCTATCAATTAGTTTAATCTTTTATCAGGTAAATATCATTATAAGTATAATTATGAAAAAAAAGCAAGATATATAGCTTTAATGTGATTTTTTTTACATACGTTATCTATCATAACTATCAATCTAACAATCTTATCTTATTTTAATTATTTATTTTCACATGT
>NW_021383723.1:0-305 GCF_001605985.2 Dendrobium catenatum | reverse complement strand
CTCTCTCTCTCTCTCTCTCCCTCTTTCTCTATATATGACTCTCCCACCCTCCCTTTATTTACACACACGCTCTCTCTCCTACCCTCTCTCACTTTCTCTCTCATTCTCAATTTCCCTCTCTCTCCATTTCCAACTCCCTCTCCCTCACTCATTAATTATATCTTTATCTTCTATCAAATGGTGTTATACTCCTTCTCTTCTTACAAACATCTCTTTATCTATCTTTCATTCTTTGTCCCTCTAGGCCTCTCTTTTATTCTCCTTCTCTCCAGCCCTCCCCGTCCCTCCCCCTCTCTCTCCTCTCT
>NW_021383722.1:0-281 GCF_001605985.2 Dendrobium catenatum | reverse complement strand
AATTTAGCTTCGCCTTACCCTTTTCTTTTGCAGGAATAATTCTTAAATTAGGGCACTCATTTTTCATATGTCCAGGTTTCCTGCATCGAAAACAAATAATGTTAGAGGAAATATTAACATCCTTACCATTTTTATCTTTTTTCCACTTTTGCTTATGCTTTGGTGAGCTTTGTGATTTGCTTGATAAGTCATTGCTATTGTCACCAACTAAGCTTCTTCTTTCCGTATCTTCATCTTTTAGAATGATTGTTTCACCTGCATCTAAAAGTCTTTGACCCAAA
>NW_021383721.1:0-315 GCF_001605985.2 Dendrobium catenatum | reverse complement strand
CAATCAAGTTCTCTTGGGTCCATATCTTGTTCAAGTTTGATGTCCATAAGCTTTGAGTTCAATGTAAAAGTTTACTTTGCAAGTTCAAGTTCATTGTCCACTGTGGTCCGGGTTTGATTCAAGTTTGATTTCAGTCCAAATTAAGCCTCTTGCACATTTTTTTATTTTGGGTTCAATTATTTATTAAGTCATTTAAATTTTGTCCAAAGTCCAAGTACAAGTCCTTCGTCATTCTTGCATGTCATCCGAGTGAAATCAAGTCCAAGTGTAGTATTGCATTCACCCGAAATTTTGGTAGCCTTCCAGCGTCTCCCC
>NW_021383720.1:0-395 GCF_001605985.2 Dendrobium catenatum | reverse complement strand
AGGCTTGAAAGATTTATAAGCCTGTCCCACCCAAAGTCCGGAATGGGAATTCCATCGAACTTATTATAAGCAAGATTGAGAGTGTTTAAAGATGTGAGATTGAATAGGCTAGGATCGATTGTACCGCGGATGTGTCTATAACTTACGTTGAGCCCAATGATCCTTCCATATTCATCACATGTCACGCCCTCCCAGATGCAGCAATCTGTTCCTGACTGCCATGACTCCATATTTCCGATGATAAAACATTTCTTTAGTTGTAGAAGTGTTGAGTTCTCTACTTCAAGGCATTGGCCAGTAGCTTCACAGATGATCATGAAAAGCTCCAAAAAGAGAAGCATGAGGAGGAAAACAACGAACTGGAAAAGAAATTGCTCCATGAAGAAGCTCAGAGC
>NW_021383719.1:0-359 GCF_001605985.2 Dendrobium catenatum | reverse complement strand
GTTAAAATATTGGAAGCTCGGTAAATGTGATGACCCATCCACATCTAAAGTTCAAGAGATCTCTGAAAGCATTACATTTTTAGAGTAAAGCTAAGTTTAAGAATCTTAATAGGCTGAGGGAAGAATTGAAAAATGATATCCTGGAACTTCAAAAAGAGGAAGCCGACGGTAGTATTTCGGCTCTTAATCTTCAAATTCTCAAGTTCAAGATCAATGAACTCAATATCACTTTATCCCAGCTCAACACTTGGTGGAAGCAAAGAGATAAAACAAAATGGATGGAGGAAGGGGATGCAAACTCATCATTTTTTCATGCCTATGACAATGCAAGGAGGAATAACAACTGGATCAATATTATC
>NW_021383718.1:0-617 GCF_001605985.2 Dendrobium catenatum | reverse complement strand
CTATCCCTCTCCTCCAAATATTGATCTACTAGGTATATAGGGGTTGTTCCCTTCTGATAATTCACCAATGGTGGCGGGTCCCTCCCATAAAGAATCTTGAAAGGTGTGAACTGAGATGCAGTATGATAGCAAGTGTTGTACCAATATTCTGCCCATGGTAGCGATTTGACCCACTGTTTAGGCCTCTCCCCCACGAAGCATCTCAAATAAGTCTCCACGCTACGATTCACCACCTCAGACTGTCCGTCTGTCTGTGGGTGATATGCTGTACTGTGCTTCAAGAATGTACCCTGCATCTTGAAGATCTCCTTCCAGAAAGAGCTCATGAATACTTTATCCCTGTCTGAGACAATAGAGGTGGGAACTCCATGCAAGCGAACCACCTCTTTGATGAAAGTAGATGCTACAGTAGGGGCAGAGAAGGGGTGCCGTAGTGGAATAAAATGGCTATACTTGCTCAACCGATCCAATACCACCATGATGACTGTATACCCCTCAGACTTGGGTAATCCCTCAATGAAATCCATAGTGACTTCCTCCCAAATCTTGTTTGGAAGCACTAAGGGCTGCAGCAAACCATTAGGGGCACAAGCCTGATACTTGTTCCGTTGACAAAT
>NW_021383717.1:0-337 GCF_001605985.2 Dendrobium catenatum | reverse complement strand
TGTGTTAACTCACATCTATTTTGCATTATGTTTTAAGTTAGGGTAAAGGGAAGAATTGGTTGACTGGTTGTGGTTTCAAGTTTTGATTTGTCAAAATTTATATATGTATTTTTCTAATTATTAAACAGTCATAATTATTCGTTCATTTGCTATATTCTAATTTATTGTTATGTAATGTAGATAGTAGATTTTATTGTAAATATATTTGATTATTAATAAAAAAATTTAATGAATGACTTATAGTGTTGTGTCTTCAAATATTCACGGTTAAAGAAATATAAAGTTTAACGTCTTAGCTTTTTACGAAGTTCCATCACACAATCAGATAAAAGAGAGG
>NW_021383716.1:0-279 GCF_001605985.2 Dendrobium catenatum | reverse complement strand
TATTGCCCTGCATGAGCGTGGCCACCTACAGAAAACTTTGTGAATATCCAGATTGTACCTAACCTAAGGGTAATCTAGTCGCCAAACACATCAATCCATCCACAGAGTACAGAAAAGTAAGCAGACACAGCAAAGCAATTTCATCCACAACATGCAGTGAAAACCACGAAAAAAATCTGGCATACAGTAGTAAAGTAAACACCGGCCTAACCTAAATCTAGAGTTGGTTGTCCTAGCACATCATCTAAAGTTTGTGGAAAAGGTCGTGTGGCTGGGGTA
>NW_021383715.1:0-331 GCF_001605985.2 Dendrobium catenatum | reverse complement strand
AAACCATTTCTAGCATAAATCAAATCATTCCCATTTCATATTGATGAAGAGGGATTAGTTGAGTGAGGAGAAGAAAGGGGAAGAAATGGTAGAGGAGAAGGGATAGGGGGAAGAAGAAGAAGAAGAAGGGGAAGAGGAAGGGTACTCACTGTGAGGAGTTCAATTTTTTTGGGTAGAACGATGTCGGGATCGCTAGAGCTGGCGTCGGGATCGGTAAGGTTGGCGTCGAGCTCGGGTTCGGTCCAAAGAAGTCTAGGTCCGTCTAGGCGACGGGAGCAGAGGGAGTCGGTTAGCTGCTAGGTGAGCAGGACTCGGTCCGTCGCCTGCTCGG
>NW_021383714.1:0-454 GCF_001605985.2 Dendrobium catenatum | reverse complement strand
ATTACATTAAGTTATAAGCAATAATTAAATTTAGAAAAATTATATTTTCTAATAAATTTAATTTTAACTTATATTTCAAAGTATAGCACTTTTAAGATCAAAAATTATAACGATTGTCATATAGACTAACACACATTTCAAAAATAAGATTAAAGTCAAAACAGGATAACTTATATTGATATTAAAATGAAAGATATTACAATCTAAGAATATGATATCAATACATCATAAGATTTAAAAACAAAACATCTAAGGAAAATAAAGTACAACACATTTTCCTAACCCACAAAAAAGAAAACAACAATTAAAGAAACACATAAAACCTAGTACGAGTGCATTAAGGACCCTGATCTAGAGGAGGAGGAGGATGAGCAGCACCAAATTTGTTCTCTCATAAACCCCATGTCTTGAGCGTACTGTATATCCTGTTGCTGCATATGAGCTTCAATTTGAT
>NW_021383713.1:0-308 GCF_001605985.2 Dendrobium catenatum | reverse complement strand
GAGAGAGAGAGAGAGGGAGGGAGGGAGGGATAGAGAGAGAGATAGAGAGAGAGAGGGAGTTAGAAGGAGAGAGAGGGGAGAGAGAACGAGAGAGAGAGAGAGAGGGAGTGAGAGCCGAAATTCTGCTTTTGCATTTATCTAAGTGCTATTACAACCAAAAAGTCAAGGGGCTAACTTCCCTTATCAAAACAAAAGCTACTATCCTCCTCAAGAAAGAGAGAGGGAGAGAGAGAGAGAGAAAAAGAGGGAGAGGGAGGGAGGGAGGGAGGGAGGGAGGAAGATGGAGAGAGAGAGGGCAAGAGCGAAGA
>NW_021383712.1:0-255 GCF_001605985.2 Dendrobium catenatum | reverse complement strand
TATTTTTGGTAATCGGCCAGGACAATCTTGGATCGGCCTGGACGATATTCGTAATTATGCCTTAATTGATCAGAAAATATAGGAAGTAATTAAGGATGATTGATACGATCATATCGTCCTGGACGATCTCATGATCGTCCAGAATGATCTATTCAAAAAACCTTAGTTACTTCTTATGTGCTGGATGATCGGGATCGGACAGCTTGAATTCAGGGTGATGCTTTGGACGATTTTCCTTTGAGTTAAACTGATCGG
>NW_021383711.1:0-308 GCF_001605985.2 Dendrobium catenatum | reverse complement strand
CTTAAAAAGTAATTATAAATAATTATATATTTAATTAATTAAAAATCAGCATACAAGTAACAGCCAACAACTGCTACGATCAATCAGACTTCATTTCCGACAACTTTTTTATTATTTTTTTAAACAATTTTTTTATACAAAAATTTTTTGAACGGTAAATTTTTTATTATAAATTGTTTAAGAAAACAGTAAGCCTAAATCATTCAAGTATAATGAATCCAACAGTTAAGATCGCGAAACTTTCAACCAACTAAAACTATAACATCTGTGAAAAAAAAAAATCCTCAGCCATATGAGAAGCATGGAAC
>NW_021383710.1:0-294 GCF_001605985.2 Dendrobium catenatum | reverse complement strand
GATGACTACATCAAAATGCAAATCTCTACGGTCTATTATAGAAGACCTTTCAAGCTTTCTAAAATACCCCTGCACATGCACAATAGCTTGTATACACCTAGGTACACTGAAAGGGGTATACAATCATCAAACCCGCATGGGCCACGGCGAGCGTGTTTTTGGTACACACGTGACGCCTAGGGATGCTGCGCGGGTTGACAAGTGAATTCAGGTACGGAATTGATCCTTCTATACGAGTCAATAGAAGTCGACAGGGTTCGAACCAACAGACAAATATACGGTTGTGGCAACCGT
>NW_021383709.1:0-253 GCF_001605985.2 Dendrobium catenatum | reverse complement strand
GAATGTGATCTCATATTTGCCGGTTTGGTTGGGCTGAAGGATCCTATACGTGAAGAAGTTTACCAAGCCATTGAGGACTGCAAAGTAATTGGCATTCGAATAACGAGTTTTGGGAACTTCCAAGAGGCCACTCTACAGGAGGAAAATATTGAGAACAAAGTCTTCGATCCCGGTATTTGTTTGCCACCCTACTCCCCCTCTAATTAACGAGCCTCAAACGGAGTCGAGCTCTTTTTGCGCAAGGGAAGAATGA
>NW_021383708.1:0-322 GCF_001605985.2 Dendrobium catenatum | reverse complement strand
TACGGGACTTATATAACTCTAAACTTTGTTGAGCTTGAAGACATCGCTCTTCAAGGCCTTCGAGTTCTTCCAACCGCAGTTTTGTATTTTGTTCGTTTGTGATTTGATTCTGAACTGCAATCCTGAGCGAAGGGATTTGTATTTCCAAGGGTAAAACGGCCTCAGATCCATACACTAGTGCAAATGGGGTGGATTGGGTCGGGGTTCTATAAGTGGTATGGTAAGCCCACAAAGCTTCCACCAACCGCTCATCCCACTGTCGTTTGTTATCATCAAGGGTCTTTTTAATAATTTGCACCAAGGTTTTGTTGAAGGCCTCGGC
>NW_021383707.1:0-304 GCF_001605985.2 Dendrobium catenatum | reverse complement strand
ATAGTGTGTAAAATGTTTGAACATAGCGTGCATAAACTTGTTTAATACATGTATAATGCTTGCACATAGCATGTATAAACCTATAAATATAGTGTATAGTACTTATACATACATGTACATAATATGTATAATGCTTATATGTAGTATGTATGAACTTATACATAGTGTGTATAATTCTTTTTTATAGTATGTAAAATACTTGTACGTAGTCTGTAAATTGCTTGTACAAAGCGTGTGTATAATGTTGAAATAAATATGTGCATAGTGAGTATAATGCTTATAAATAGTGTGTATAATACTTATA
>NW_021383706.1:0-243 GCF_001605985.2 Dendrobium catenatum | reverse complement strand
TATTTTTGCAACATTGATATTTATATTTTCGTAGTTTGTTTTGTTTTGTTTTTGTGATCTTTGACTATTTTTGAGTGATGTCATTTTAGAGTCTATGGATTTGTCATTGTTTTTTATGATTTGTATGTTTAGTTTGTTCTTTTTTGATAAAAATTAAAAAAATCCAATTTTTTTTTGTGTTTTTGTATTGATATTATGAAATGATATTGTAATCTTTTTCATCAATATCAATATATGTTGTAG
>NW_021383705.1:0-214 GCF_001605985.2 Dendrobium catenatum | reverse complement strand
TCAATCCTTTCCAATTTGGGTTTTCTAAGATAGGAAACCTATCTAATTCATATTCAAATTTAATTTGAATTTGAATTGTTTCCTAAATTACGAAATTTTATTTTTAGAAAGTTTCTAAAATTAAATCTTATTTGAATTTAAATTCAATTGGATTTAATTACACCTTTCCAAATATCCAAGTCTAAAACAAGCAACCTTAAAAGCCTCTCCCTAA
>NW_021383704.1:0-246 GCF_001605985.2 Dendrobium catenatum | reverse complement strand
TTGGACTATAGAAGAATGTGACTTAGCATAATTAAATACCAAATGTTTAAATAGTTTCTTTTGTGCTTTAAAATCTAAAAACTACATGCGGGTTTTCCCTTGCAAAAGCGGAAAGGACATATGGGATAGACTTTGTATAACTTATGAAGGGACAAATGAGGTTAAGAAATTAAGACTCAATATCTTGTTACATGACTATGAATTATTTAGCATGAAACCAAATGAATCTATTTCAGACATGTACAC
>NW_021383703.1:0-390 GCF_001605985.2 Dendrobium catenatum | reverse complement strand
ATCTACGTTCCCAAAGATTCTTCCCTTGTTTTATACCAATAAAACAAGGTTTATTTTTAGTATGGGGTTCTCAAATCCCTATAGAGGCAAGCCCCTATAGTTAATTACATCATAGGAGAAAAGCTCCTAAGAAAACTCTCGATTAAAGCAGTGATTTCATAACCTTTTGACTACAAAGTAAAAGATAAGGAAATAGAAGTAAAGAGTTTTCAAGGAGAAAGCTCAATGTTGAACATTTATTAGAGAGTCAAAGGAGGAAAAGTAGGAGTCGGATTCTGAGAAGCTCAGAAGAAATCTCAGTCTATCCTATGTTGGGCTTTATATTTTAAGAGAAATTTTTATGTTTGAGTTGATATTTTATTAGAAATTTGGGATTATATTCCCGGAGGG
>NW_021383702.1:0-231 GCF_001605985.2 Dendrobium catenatum | reverse complement strand
ACAAGCAACTTTGTCACTGTTGGTGAAAGGGATTCAGTTACTCCACCGCACCATTGGTGAAAAGGATCCAGCTACTCCATCGCACTGTTGGTGAAAGGGATATGATACTCCACTGCACCAGGTTGGTGGAAGAGATTTTGTAAAAGCTTCTCCACCTTGTTGTGGGGGTAAAAGAAGAACCACTAAGAGTTTAGAGCAATACTCGAAGTGGAGAACTCCGGGGAGTAGACG
>NW_021383701.1:0-218 GCF_001605985.2 Dendrobium catenatum | reverse complement strand
AAAATAATAACAGGAAATATCTATTTTTATGAATTCTACAAAAGCGTGTTAGGAGATCATTATAGTAATAATATTGTACAGAATAATTCATAAGAACTAAAATGATGTACTGAATAAGTAATAGATATTAATAAACAAACAAATAATAATAAAGAACTAAAATTTTTGCAAAATATGTTATTCACAAAATCACTAGTTTTGAAACACATTTTCTAATT
>NW_021383700.1:0-221 GCF_001605985.2 Dendrobium catenatum | reverse complement strand
CATCATGTTGGCTAACCAACTCCAAGATGCTAGCTAAGAAGTTTGATAAACTAGAGGATTATCCCTTGAATGCATAGGCTTGTGAGCATAATCCATAAACTCTACCATTTTGCATTCCACCTACTGCCTCTGACCATATGCGATAGTTAGAAAATAATTTGTTGATCTTGTAATGGAACCCTCGCCAGTTGCAGACTAGCTTTCTCCAAGACGTGTATACT
>NW_021383699.1:0-333 GCF_001605985.2 Dendrobium catenatum | reverse complement strand
CGGGCGGATGGAGACGGCGACAGAGATGTGGTCGTCGGCTTCGCCATATTGTGGGCGAGATCGATCTCGATTGAGACGAGAAGGATTTTCAGAGTTATTATAGTGGGAAGAGAGAGAAAGTATCGCCGGCCTTGAGAGCGGACGTGGGCGTTGCAATGGAAGTCGTCGCTTTGGTTTGAAATAAATTAAAAAAAGAAAAGCTTTAATTTATTTTAGGGCTGATTGGTCGGCTAAAAAATGAAAGGGGTGTAAAAAATATATAATATAAAAAAAGAATATTTTGAAATTTTTTAGATAAGTGTAAAGTAAATTCAGATAAATATTTTTTTTATT
>NW_021383698.1:0-200 GCF_001605985.2 Dendrobium catenatum | reverse complement strand
GGATAACCGGCCGGTTGTCCGGGCAAGCCAAGTAGCTTTGGGCCTGGTGAACCAAACGGGCACCTCTTTTATCGCGAGAAAAAAAAGAGGTTTTGTTGAAGAAAATCACAAAAAACTGTGATAAAATCACAGTATATGATTATTTCGAAATTAAGCTAAAAGTCTAAAACAAAATTTATTATTATCTTTGATCATTCTTC
>NW_021383697.1:0-208 GCF_001605985.2 Dendrobium catenatum | reverse complement strand
TGTTTGACCAGTCAATGGGTCAAGGGGTGCTGAGGTGACATGTGAGAAGTATTTTGGAATTATTTAATATAGGATGGGCTAGCTTGGGTTAAGCCCATTTGAGAATTTAAGCCTCTTATATAGGCTTGTTGACCATGTTGACAAGTCAACTGATCAACAAAAGGTGAGGTAGCAGCCAAGGTCATTTAGGGGATTAATTAAAAATCCT
>NW_021383696.1:0-416 GCF_001605985.2 Dendrobium catenatum | reverse complement strand
GAATTGGTCCTTGGGTAGAAGGCTTGACCGAGCAGATACCCTTCGTGTGGCCAAGGTATTCGCAGTCAAAGCAAAAATTTGAGAACCCTTCATACTCAACACGTTGGAAGAAACGGCCATGGATTCCATTGATCCATATCCCCGGAAGGAGCCACTGGGAGAGGTCAATACGGACACAAATCCTAGCATAAGAAGACTTACCCCACACGCTCGTGTGTGAATCCATTCATAAAGGTTACCCAAGAATGTTGGCCATTCTATTGATATTATCCACGTCCCAATACATGAGAGGTAGTTGCGGTAAACGAATCCATATCGGGGAATGCATTCCATGAAGCAAGTTAGGAGAAGATTGGGAGGACCATTTGTCCATACCAATAATGTTACCGGTAACGATCCATGGTCCGCTCATGAGA
>NW_021383695.1:0-202 GCF_001605985.2 Dendrobium catenatum | reverse complement strand
CAAATTCCGATCAAATACCGAGCAATACCGATCAAATACCAAGTAATACCGAGCAAATACCGAGCAATACCGATCAAATACCGAGCAATACCGAGCAAATACCGAGTAGTACCTAGCAATATCAAGCAAATACCGCGCATATTCGTTTCGGGTTGGGTCGTCGGGCCGCACGGTAAAGAATAAGAGCACATGACGATATATT
>NW_021383694.1:72163-115849 GCF_001605985.2 Dendrobium catenatum | reverse complement strand
AGGTCTCTTGGGTACCCAAGGGGCCATCCCTTGCATTTAAAAGGACTTGGAATGGACTTGATTCAAATGTTTGAAAGAGAAGGGGTGTATGGGTTAATGGGTCAAACTTGGTTGACTTGGTCAACCAGGTTGACCCAAGGTCTGGGTTCAAGTTCAGCAAGTTGGGTTTGATATTTGAAACTTATTGAAAGTGGTTTCAAATAATTTGGAGTTGATTTGGATTGAAATGGGCATTTGAAATCCCCATAGGGGTATTTTGGTCAATTTTGACCCATTGGTCAACTAGGGTTAAAAATTGGTCTAAAAAATGCAGTTTACTGCTCAATGGGTTACAATCAAGGGTCTGAAAGTGATTGGAGGCTTTGATGAGGGTTCCAAGATCAAAATCTTCAAGGTGTTAGGTCCAATGGCCTAGGTTGTAAATATTTGAAGGTTTTACAGCCTTTGGATTTTAATTTAGATTCTGCGGTTAGGGACCTCAGAATGGGCTCAAAATTGGAGGGTAACCTCTAGATACATGTCTTATCACTTTGTAAGTGATAGACTCTGAATCAGAGGTCATTTGACTGGGTTTTGAAATGTTTGAAAAAATCCTTGAAAAGGTCTTTAGGACAGGGCCTTAAGACTTTGGATTTGAGTCTGGATTTGGAATGGATTTCAAGTTTGAATGATTAATATTGAAATATCCAAATCATTTAAAATCATGTGGTGATTGTTAATGAATGGATAGGGTCAAAGCTAGATCAAAGGTAGGATCAAAGTCTAAATTGAAGTTTGGATTCTCAAGTTGATTGGTCAAAGTTTGGATGTGTTTGAAGCTTGAATTAATTTGGGTTTGAATTGAATGAAGTTTGAGATTTGAATTGATCAAGGGTAGGAATTAATTTGAGGTTGGAGTTGATCAAAGGTAGGGATTAATTTAAGGTTGGAGTTGATCAAAGGGTTTAGAAGAATTCTAAGATCCAGGATCTAGAGGGGCACTAGAATTTGGATTATGGAAGAATCCTAAGCTCTAGAGTAGGCCCTAAGGTCTTGGATCTAGAAAAGAATCTTAAGCTCAAGAGTAGGCCCTAAGGTCTGGCTCTAGGAAAGAATCTTAAACTCTAGAGGGGATCCTAGGACCTATAATTGATCTGGGGTTTGGAAGGGCCTTAGTGACCTCATACAAAAATGAGGTCAACAATTGCATTCCAAAATATAGCACTTAGTTAGATCAGAATTTTAAGGTTAATCATATAGGCTAACACACATTTCTAAAAGAGATCAAAACACTATAATAAGATAGGATAATTTTTATTGATATCATGATAAAGATAATACATTAAGGATGAATGATATTAATAAATAGAAAACACACAAAACATAAAAACTAAACACATAGTACATCACATGACATATAACAAAAAGACTAACAACACACTGCATCACATCAAATCTAGTAGAGAGAAACATAACAGAAGTATATGCATCACTTAGAGGGTTCCTGATCTGGAGGAGGCCCTTGGTTGAAGAAGTTAAAGTAGCTGCTTATTATAGCCATATTCGAGCTCACAACATCGAATTGGCCTCTAATTTAACCCATGTCCTACTGTTACTGTGTGTCCTGCTGCTGTAGATGAGTGTCAATTTGATCAAGGCGATGATCAAGGTGACTCTTGAGATGATCAAAGTGATCAACCAACTCTTGAAGATTTGGTCCACCAGCAGGTGCAGGTGCAGGTCCTCTCTCCTCTCCCTTAGTGTCAACACCTTCATCATGTTTTGCAAAGAACTCAGAATGAACCATCATTATAGTACAAAGGCTCTTCTAGATGAGATGTATCAGGATGAACTAACTCATACTTATTCTCAAGAATATAAGCCACAAGATGTCCTAGTGCAATGTTCTTCTTTCTCTTATGGGATACATGACTAATTTCAGAAAGCACATAAAGATAGTCAAGAAGGCATTGGGCTTCATCAAAGGGTTGACCAGTAATGATCAGATAAGTGATAGTGGAAAGAATATGAGTGATGTTAATTCTATCGCCAGCTTTAGGAATGATAGAAGTTCTAAGCACATGCTGGATGATTCTAGCATCTTGGTGCAAAGTGTTTACTTTGGGCAAATGACATTCTAATCTAATCCCTCTAAGCACTTGATTAATTTCAGTCCAATCAAAAGAAGTAGAAGAAGTTAAAGTATGGGCTCATATTCCTTCAGTTCTCAGGTTTCAGAAGGCTCCCAGATCCTACTTGGTTATTTCTATATTCTTTCCTAGAACATAGGATCTAATCCTATCCTGATCAGAGTTAAAGGTCATGTTCGCTAAGAAATAGTGAAATGTAGAAATATTGAAGGAGTAAACTAGAGTAAGGATAAACTCAAATTGAGTATAAGAAAAAAGTGGTAGAATCTAATAGATTGTATTTTCTTGAATCAAAACTCTTGAAGGGGTTAATTTAGCAGGTACAAACCTAGTGAATGATTCTTCATTTTTCTTAGAAAGAAATTTGTTATTGACATTCCTAGGTCCCCTTGTTAGTTCCTTTGCGTGCCTAACCCTCTTGCTTGAACTCGCCATAGAATAGATGAAGGGGAATAGAAGATTGAAAAGGCTTTTTGATGTGAATGAGATTTAAGTTCTAAACCCTTTCAATTTAAAGGAAAATAATATTTCGTACAGACAAAATTGAATTCGTCTCGTACGGTACATGAGTTCGTACATACAAAGCAAAATTTCGTATGGACAAACGAATAAGGTTAAAATGAAATGACTTTTCATAATCATAGGAGTTATGTGGAGTCTTTTCGTATAGACTTTTTGACCATAATATCATACAATTGATAGGTGTTCATCCAGGATGATTGGTCATTCAATATCATTTTTATGGAGGTTAGGTTTGTCCCCTACTCAGAATAACATGTGGTTTGTATGTACGAATACCAGGTTTGTATGTACGATTAAGAATAAAATTGATTTTATCCGTATAACTGTCTAGATGCATACATACGACTGAATACACATCGTCCAGACAATTGTGATGATCGTACAGACAAATTGTATTAAAAATTGAAAAAATGTATGCATTCTATCCTACCCAAATGATCTATATGCTACAAGATTTGTCCAGTACGAAATTAATTTTGTACAAAAAAATTTCACATTTTAGAAAATTCATATGATGTATGAAAAATCATGATTTTGAATGTGAAAATGTTTTGAAAGTCACACTAAATGAACAAACAGAGACAACAAAAATAAAACAAGCTCAAAAACTAAAGAAAAAACACATACAGAAAATCAAAAAACTAGAAAACACTTTAACAAAAACATATCAATGTTACAGAAATACTTAATTAAGCATTCAAGTCAATCACACCAAGCATTGTTCTTAATGTACTGAAAGTATCAAAGGCTAATGGTTAAGTAAAAATGTCTATAAGTTGATTTTCGGTTGAAACATGAGTGAGTTTAATTTTTCTTTTGGATACATGATCTCTTATGAAATGATGCCTGATGTCTATATGTTTGGTCCTTGAATGTTGAATAGGATTTTTAGAAATACAAATGACACTAGGGTTATAATAATAAATGGAAATTGTGCATATTGTTAATCCCAAATCAATCAACTATTATTTCAACCAAAGTACTTGTGCCACACAACTTTTTAATGCAATGTATTCAGCTTCAGTAGTAGATAGGGCTATAAATTATTTTTTCTACTGGACCAAGAGACTAAAGAATTTCCAATAAATTATCATATTCCAGAAGTGCTCTTTCTATCCACCGTAGAACCTGCAAAGTCCAAATCTGAATCTTTTGGATCCGATTAAATTCTTTTTTACTACTGTCAAATGAGATTCTTTTGGATCTGATTGAAATCTAGCACATAAATAAACACTAAACATAATATCGGGTTGGCTAGCAGTCAAGTAAAGCAAAGATCCCATGATTCCTCTAAATTTCTTTTGATCAATAGTTTTTTCCTTTGGATCCTTATCTAACTGAATAGAGGAACTCATAGGTATACTAACAGGTTTAGCATTATCCATTTCATACTTTTTGAGGATGACCTTAACATACTTCAACTGACTAAGAAATATACTCTCCTCAATTTGCTTAATGCTAAAGCCTAGAAAGTAACTCAAATCTCCCATTAGACTCTTCTCAAATTCACTACTCTTTTTTTTTTAGAAAAATTATCACAAAGGTTTTTATTTGTAAATCCAAAGATGATATCATCAACATAAATTTATACAATGAATATATCCTCTCCCAATTTCTTAAAAAAAAGAGTTGTATCCACACTTTCTTTTTCAAAAGATCTCTCAAGCAGGATGGTGCTCAACCTTTCATACCAAGCCCTAGATCCCTGTTTCAATCCGTATAATGCCTTTTTTAATTTGAAAACATGATTTAAATGTTTTGAATTTTCAAAGCCTGGAGGTTGTTCCACATAAATATTCTCTAGAATCACCCTATTTAAAAAGACACTTTTAACATCCATTTGATACAATTTAAATCCTCTAAAATATGCAAAGGCTAATAAAAATCTAATTTCTTCAAGTCTAGCTACATGGGTAAAAATCTCCTCAAAATCAATTCATTCAATATGAATATATCCCTTAGCTACTAATCTAGCCTAATTTCTAATGATAACTCCTGAGTTATTCATTTTGTTCTTGAATACCCACTTAGTTTCAACTACACTTTGATTATTTGGCGTTGCTGTTAATTCCCAAACTTCATTCCTTACAAATTGATTTAATTCCTCTTGTATTGCCAAAATCCAAAATTCATCCGATAGTGCTTGATCAATATTTGTGGATTATATCATTGAAATAAAAGATGAATGATTGACCTCTTTATTGAGTCCATGCCTAGTCCTAACACCCTCACTAGGTTCACAAATAATTAATTCCTTTGGGTGATTTTTAGAAAATCTCAAATATCTAGGCATCGGGTTTTCTATCTGCAAATTTTCATCCAAACTAATTTTCTCAATCTTTTGAGTGTCAATTTCTATCTCATCTTCTTCAATTATTTGCTCTTTCAAACTTTCAGATTCATCAAATATAACATGTGTGGTCTCTTTAATTATCAAAGTTCTTTTATTGAATACTCTATAAGATTTTCCAACACTAGAGTATCCTAGAAAAATCCCTTCATCTAATTTTGGATCAAATTTTCCTAAGGCAAATTTTCCATTGTTATGTATGAACACCTTACATCCAAATACATGAAAATATGACAAATGAGGTGTTCTCCCCTTCAATAACTCATAGGGTGTTTTATTCAAGTTTGATCTGACATTCACCCTATTTAGAACATAACATGCAGTGCTAACTGCCTCAGCCCAAAAATATTTAGGAAGTGAATATTCTGCCAACATGGCTCGAGCGGCTTCTATTAATATTCTGTTCTTCCTTTTGAGTACCCCATTTTGCTAAGGGGTTCTAGGTGCAGAAAAGTTGTGATCAATCCCTTTCTCCTTACAAAAATCCTCAAATTTGTCATTTTCAAATTCTCCTCCATGATCACTTTGAATTGTTAAAATCTTACATCCTAGTTTCCTCTGTATCCAAGTCAAAAAATCTCTAGACTCCTCAAATGATTCACTTTTATGATATAGAAATCTAACCCATGTGAATCTAGAGTAATCATCCATAATCACAAATCCGTATACCTTCCCTCATAGACTTACAGTTCTAATTGGTCCAAAAAGATCTATATGCAAAATCTCTAATGATTTACTAGTTCTAAGTTCCTTGTTGGACTGGAAAGATGACTTCACCTATTTTCCTAATTGACAAGCATCACAAAGGTGGTCCTTAGTAAAGTCTAGTTTTGGTATACCTTTAACTAAGTTCTTTTGGGTAATCCTCTTAAGGTTTTTCTTGCTAGAGTGGCAAAGTCTCCTATGCCAAAGCCATGACTCATCAGAAATAGTTTTCGAACAAAAAGCAGTAAGAGTATTGATACAATTGAAATCTTTCTTATAAATATTGTTTACTCGTATACCATATAAAACATCATTTCCATTTAGGCTTAATATGCATCTAGTAGGGAAAAATTTAACACAAATCCTTTATCACATAGCTGACTGATACTCAAAAGATTATGCTTTAAACCTTCTATAAGTAGTACGTTCTCAATAAAAAAGTTTTTTAGATTTCCAATCATACCTGACCCTACCACTTTCCTTGTGGAGTCATCTCCAAGTGTAACCCTGCCTCCACTCCTGGCTTCCAATAATATGAATTATGCAGTTTCTCCAGTCATATGTTTTAAGCAATCGTTGTCCAGGTACCATATGCTCTTATGAGGTCTTATATGAGAGTGATTCTACAAAATCATCAAACGTTAGACCTGGGAACCCAAATAAGTTTGGATTCTCCTTTTAGCAATTTTAAATTAGATGCATGTATGATATATCTAGGTCTATGCATTTTAGGTTTCTACACCAAATAAGTTTTTTTATCTAAAGTAAAGGTGGGTGTTATATATCCAAATAATCTACAATTATGAATTTTGACTCCAGGAAATGGGTTTCTTAATTTTTTATAATTATTTTGTTTCCTGCTAAGTTTAAAAAATTTTGGATATAAAATAGGATTTGTAAAATCTTCAAGTGTTGGGGGAATCCTATTTTCCTTGGGAGCTTTTATCTTTAGTTTGTAAAATATATTCATATCTTCTAATATCTGGTTTGTTAATTTTATCCTATAATTCATGCTCTCCGATTCATTGTTAAAATATTTAAATTCTTTTTCAAGTTCTACATGGGATGATTTTAAATTTTTATTGTTTTTATTCAAATCATCGTACTCATTAAGTAATTTTATGTGGTTGTTATAAATTAAAGCATGAACTTTCCTAAGGATCTCTTGTTCTCTTTGTAGTTCTTATAATTCTAACTTCAGACTAGCATGCATTTTCTTTAACTTCCTATATGCAATATGTATGCATTCTGAGACTTCTAAAAGTTTATTGTAAGTCAAATCGCATATCTCTTCTTAATATGCCTGATCAAGATTATCGGCCATTAAGCACAGTTGATGACTTCCTCTTACTTTTCAGTCTCTGATGAGTCTGAAGCTGAGTTTGCCCAGAATGCTCTTTGGAATTTCTTCTTGCCTTTTTCACAATTAGCTTTTCCTCTACCTTCTCCTTGCTAGAAGTAGCTTTGAGCTTTGGGTAGTCAAAATTAATGTGTTCTGGTTTCCTGCATTTGTAGCAAATTACATCATTAGAAACCTTGATATTTTTATTGAACTTACCTCGATTCCATTGCTGACATCTCTTTTGCTTCCTCTTTAGAAAGCTTATGAACTGTCTTGTCATCATGTGATGTCGTCTTCATCCTCAGGTATAGATAGATCACTCTCTGACTCCTCCACCTTTAGTACAATATTTTTCTCCTTTCGTGGCTCTCATGCATCAATCTTTCGTTAACTCACTCTTTGCTCGTAAGCAATTAGTGATCCAAGAAGATTGTAAATAAAGTAAACATTTAAATCTTTAGACTCTATTATTGTAGTTATTTTAGCATCATAAGTAGTAGGAAAACAATGAAATATCTTATTAACCATTTCAACATTTGTAGTTTCCGACCCACTGTATGTAAAGAGGTGACTATTTGTGTGAATCTAGTGTACATGTCAGGAATAGATTCATTTGGTTTCAAGTGAAATAATTCATAGTCATATAACAATATATTAAGTCTGGATTTTTTAACTTCATTAGTCCCCTCATATGTTATATAAAGTCTATCCCATATGTCCTTTCCATTCTTACAAGTGGAAACTAGCATGTAATCTTCTGACTTAAGAGCACAAAAGAAACTATTCAAATATTTCACATTAAGTTGTGCTAATTCATATTGTTCTACAGTCCAGTCTGCAAAGGGAATTTCAACTCTAACTCAGTCAACTAATCTAGTTGATTTTGTATACCCTTCCTGAACTAAGATCCAAATTCGATAATCTAGTGACAGTAAAAATGTTGTCATGCATATTTTCTAAAAATCAAAAGGAATATTATCAAATAAGGGAGATCTAGTTATAGAGTAACCTTTAGGTGTGTTTCAGTTTCCAAATGTATCTATGGTTGTTAGTCAAAAAGTATTCTAAACCTATGGTTTTAAAATAAAGCTCTGATACCACTTGTTGAAACTTGTTAATTAAGAATTAGTTTGTTAGACCTAAGCTTATGTCCCAAAAGGCTAACCATGAGGGGGGGGAGGTGAATTAGTAATTTAAAAAATTCTCCTCTTAACCCAATTTAAATTTAGTGAATTTTTAAAAATTATTCTTCAACCACAGATAAGCACAAACAGAAAATAGAAAGTAACTAAAATAAAAATGACACAAGATTTATAGTGGTTCGGTCAAACATGACCTACATCCACTCCCTGAAGTCTCCCACTTTAGGTATTGCACTATTACCACAAGTTTCTTTCCTTTTTCCCCCACAATAAGGCGAAGAAGCCTTCGCAAAAATGCTCTTGCACCATTACCGAGTACGGGAGAGAACCATCGTATTTTTATACCCTCCAAGTGTCTGAAAAGAACCGTCGCCTGTTTATACTCTCCAAATGTAGGCAGAGAACATTTTATCTTTTCACACTCTCCAAGTATAGGCAGAGAACCCTTCGTCCTTTCACACTGGCCAAGTGTAGGAAGATAACCCTTCAGCCCTTTACACTCTCCAAGTTTAGGTAGAGAACCCTTTATCCTTTCACACTCTCCAAGTGAAGGCAGAGAACCCTTCGTCGTTTTACACTCTCCAAGTGTAGGCAGAGAACCCTTCATCCTTTCACACTCTATAAGGGTAGGCAGAGAACCCTTTATCCTTTCACACTCTTTAAGTGTAGACAGAGAACCCAATCTCCTTGAAAGATCTTCTCACATGAAATCTTGAAGGACAAGAGAAAAGACTGAAGTAATCATAAATTATAAATAGAGATTCTTATCTTCGAGTAATCAAGTGAACCCTTCGTACACCAGTAGTAAGAATTCTTCTTCAAACACTCTCTCACTTTTTCCTTCAATCTCCCTTTAGTATGCATGAAGACCAAATGACAAAAAGATTTTAAGATAGTCAAAACTAGACCTTTTATAGAAAAGACACAAAAAATCATCCAAAAACTATAATTTTTTGTTTCTGACCGTCCACGATCATCCCATACAAACCAATTTCGTACGTACGAATAGTGTAAAAATTGTTGTGTACGAATAATATATGAATCGGTATGAACTATCTTCATACATGATAATCATCTCATACGAATAAAGTTCGTCCGGTATGAACAGTTGATCTCAAGGTTCATTGGCACAAAAAAATGCAAGACAAATTTCAAGTCTCCAGAATAGAGAAGATCATCCTGGGATGAACCATAAATATCGTCTGGATGAATATTTCATTTTGGCAAATCCAGAGCACATCATCCTGGGATGAACAATAAATATCATCTAGATGAACCCATCTAGAGAGCATCATCCTGGGACGTACGCTAAATTTTGTTTGAACAAACGTGTCCAGAGCCCATCATCCTGGGATGAATTAAAAACATCATCTGGATGAATAGTCCAATTTTACAAAAATAGAGCCCTTCGACTGGGGACAAACTATAAACTTTATCTGGAACGAATAAGAATTATCATTTAAATGAATGCGTTCCGATCCTATTGTCCTGGGATGAACTATAAATATCATATGAATGATTTATACATAGAAAAAATTTTGGTCTTCCTCATTTTTTCCATTGTTCCTTTTAGGGGTATAATTGACCAGATCATCCTGTATGAACAGTGTTCGTACTATATGATCAGCTTAAAAAATTGTGAATTTTAAAGCTCTCTCCCAGTGTGTGTATCCTAAGTTACTCAATTATAAATACACTCTCTCAGACTCAATAAAATGAAAAATACAGACTTCAATTTATTAAATATTCTAAGCTAAACATGATTTGAAGTCTTCAATAATATGGGATATGTTTTTTCCTGAATTGTTAGTATACACAAGAGCAAAAATAATTCTTCCAAAAATATCTTTGGAGAAAATAACAATGAAAACAATAATATTTGGAATAATAAAAAACATACAAGTTACATGAATACAAAACATGCAAAGCTAAGTAGCAACTCTCTCAACAAAAGTGACTACCACTTTAGTCCACTAATCCATCTTTTTATTAGATAATAAGGCTAGCTGATTTATTGATCTTAGGCTCCTTCTATAAAAATAGGAAGATTATAAGCTACCTTATAAATGATGCTGTTGAACTCTTGGTGAATGATGGAAGATTCAAAAGTTTTACTTGAATAATTTTAAAGTGATTCAAAGATGGTGAAGATATAGAATTATACCCTCAATGAGATAATTCACCATATCCAATATATTTGATCAGAGTTCACTAATTTTTATTACTAAATGTTATTGCTTTATCATTAACCTCTGAGAACTTCTTTAGATCTTAATATTAATTTGCAATAATAAATAGTTTATATTCTTCAAAAGTTACTCTTCTCTTTATTAGAGGTAGGGAGATTACCCTTTCTCTGAATGATGGTGATTGTATCTGGTAGAGATTACTTCTTCTTACTCTTCAAAAATTCATTCTTTGACTATCCATAACCAATAACACAGTCATAAATTAATCTATCTAATATCAATTTAAACTTCCATTTCCATTTGGATAAGGAAGTTAGAATGGGAGTTTTATGAATAACAGAAGGTAGAGAGTTTACTATATGAATAACATTTTCCTCTCAAGCAGCAGCCAACAATAGATGGAATTGACTTCTAACCAACTATGGAGAATTGATATAAGATTTAGGAACTTCAGGAACTATTTTCATCACTACTTCAGTAGTAGTAGTAGTAATCATCACATCATCTTCTAAAGACTTGGCCTTATTGGCCTTATTGGCATTTCATCTCAAATGATGGTTCATGTTATGGCACAAAGTTTTGGTCATCTGAGTGACACTAGAAGATGACACAATGTTGAATTTACTATCAGTTGGATTCTTAGAAGAAATTTTCAATTTAAGTTTTCCATTATCAACAGTTTGAGGTTAAGTAAGTTTTGAAAATAATGAGAGTTTAGTAGCTATATAAGTAGCTATAGACCCACCCTTAATATTAACCTGAGTATTTTATTTAACAGGGACCTCTGCCATTATGACCACTTTAGTTTGTGGGCCAATAAATATAAACTACAATTAATTAGAACCTAATCCAGATTTAATTTAAGTACCTTCAACAAATTGGGCTTGGCTAATTTTGAAGTTGAAAATCAATTATCCTAACATTTTATGAAGCTGAATAAAAAATTTGTATTATTTATTGAACTTATCGAGTCTATACTTGATGTTGAATTAGGAGAATCACTAAAGTGAAACTGTTAACTCCCTAAAAAAAATTTAAATGAGCATGGACCAAGTCTACATAATTTCACAATGTTACACAAAAAATGTACTTATAATGTACTATTTAGGGCTAGGAAAATAGATGAATCTAGAGTTTAGATTTAAATTGATGGTTAATTAAAATGTGGAATTGATTTTATAAATTGATGATTATTGAATTTTGATTTGGTTGAAATTTGATTTTGGAATGATTGATTGAAAATTGATAATTGTAATGTTCATCACTTTCATCTAAAGATTATGTGAACAAAAGGAAGGACTCAAGGAGGTAGCTCAGTTCACGTGATAGGTGAATATAATACAAATTTAAAATCTAAACTCCATTAAAGATGGAAAGAGAGCTTACTCCCTAGTGGAGTCACTAAAATATCCCTATGGATAAATAATTGGGTCACTAATTTGCTTTAATATTTCTTTAGGAAAATCTAAATAGCCTATATTATACTACCTCAAGAGAAACTAATGCCTCACTATCAACTTAAAAATAGAAATAAATTTACTTTCATAATCAAACTTAGTACAAAATGTAAAATTTATCCCGAAGGATAAAAGAAGTATTCACCTATTATTTTGAAAATGAAACTAATCAATATATGCTTTAATCTAAATCTAAAAGATTTTTCTCTATTCTAGCAAACTAAAAAAGGTTTTTTAAAAACAATTTTGAGTTATTAGGCTAATATAGAGGCAATCCTATATAGTTAATTACATATTTGAAGAAAATATTTTTGATTGAAGTAGATAGTAGAGTTATTTTATATTTAAAAATTAATAGATTAAACTTAAAGATTTCAATGAATCATTTTGGAAAAATTTGAGAATTTGTAAAACTCATTTGGATATCAAGAGAATCCTCATGGAAGGAAGTGTCAGGGGTACTAATATATTTAGACTTATGTTCAATTAGAGTGTGTTGTCAGCTAACCACCTAAGCATACAATTTTGAAATCATGATTTGCAGTTCTAATGAATAAAGGTAAGATAGCTATTTTTAATATCGACATCAATGATTCTGGTTTTGATTTATAATCATAGGCTAGTAATATGAATTGGTTCAAATGCACCTAACTAATACAATTTTGATGTAAAGACACCAAGTTTGTTTTTTAGTTAACAATAAATATTCTAAATCTTCTAAGTCCAAATTTTCTAAGAATATTTAATAGCATAAAACCCCTAAACTATAGGAATATTATGGAAGCTCCAACTCGTACGCTCATCATTTCTTATTGTTGGATTATGTGTTGGGCAAGTGTATGTTATAGAAAGTAAAATGATTGTGTATATGCATATCAGGGTAAAGGTGTTCATGCATAAGTTACCACTATCATATCATCATAGAATTAATATACATGTTCATATAAAGTCTAAAACATGCACACCAAAAGAAACCTATGAAAAAGGCCACCCTAAAATATAAATTTACCACCCATATAAATGGTAGATATTGGCGATTTTAACAATATATCTAACACCACTGAAAGACTGGGTGGGTCTAACCCTGTTTATTAGGTTAAGGAGAATTTTAATGATATATTGATGGATTATAATCTTATTGATATTTGCTTCAATCATAACCCATTTACTTGCAAACTTGGTTATATGTGGCAACGTCTTGCCCGTGTTCTCTTTAATGTTTATGGATGAATTCTAGTAACTACAGCTTTATAGAGTATTTAAGTAAAACTTTTTCTAACCACTCTCCTCTCCTAATTAGTATCAAAGAGAGATTGTTTATTTCTTCTCATAATTTTATATTTCAAAATATGTGGTTATTAGATAACTCCTTTTGGATTTGGTGAAAGAGAATTTGGAGGCTCCTTTGCTTCTGGACAATGATATCGATGACATGAATAGACTATGGTTAAAACATTAAAGGCTTATGTTTAAACAGTTGGTGGAATAGAAATGTTTTCAAAAACCTTTTTACTAATATTTTTTTTGCTGAAGATAACGTGAATGCTTATGAGCTCACCTGTAAGTTTAATCCTTCATATGTGAATTTAGTGAATCTGAAAGAAGCTAAAATCTCTTTTTTTAAGCTCCAAGAGCAAGAGGAGATTTATTGGAAACAAAAATTTGCTTCTAAACATTTGATTGATGGGGATAAGAATACTAAGCATTTTCATTCTTTGGTAAAAAAGAACAGAGCCAAAAAATTTTATTCATAAAATTGAGCTTCATGATAGGAACATTATTTTGGAGGACGATATAATTGCTAAATCAGTTGTTGATCATCTTTTTAAGATATTTAATAAACATTTTAATCATCATCCAATTGATCACCTTGAGTTTATCCCTAGCATTATTAATGATGTGGACAATAATTATCTTACCTTTTTGCTTTCCATGGAAGAAGTCAAGAAAAATTGTTCTTGACATGAAGATCAATTTTGTGGCTGGTCCTGATGGTTTTACTTCTAAAGTTTTTCAAAAAACTTGGCATATCATTGTTTAGGATTTATATGCTTCTGCTTTGGATTTCTTTAAAGGTAATTCTATTCCTAAGTTTTTCTCTAATACTTTTACCATGCTTATTTCTAAGAAAATTGCTACTAAAAATTGGGATGATTTGTTTTCCTATTAGTGTATGTTCTTTCTTTAGAAAGTTGATTTCTAAAATTCTTTTGGATCGTTTATCCCCATTGCTTTCTAAAATTATTTCTCTTCTTTTTTTTTTTTTTTGAAAGCAGCAAAGATGCATTAAAATCTAGGAAAAAAGCAAAAAGAACTACAAAGAAGATTCCTCCTTCATTATTTGAACAAATGAAGGAGGAATCATGTCCAAAGAAATATCTTCCCAAATAAAACTACTAAGAAGGCCATATCTAGCACACAAGTCAGCTAGCTTATTTCCTTCTCTATTAATATGTTTAAAGATAACATGATTGAATTCTTGAAGAAATTTTAGCTCATCTGATTGTTTGAAGCCGTGATGCTTAGCTTTCTGAATCACCTTGATGACGTTGTAGTTGTCGCTCTCAATGATTGCTCCCTTGTATTTGAACATCCAATCTTTAATAATATTCTTCAAGTGTTTAATGGCTATAAATTCCAATTGGTATATATTGGAGTACGATGAATGGAAAATTACTTGAATAGCAATTGATGTGGTGCTTTCAGTAATGTTGTCATGAATCAACTTGTTCCTTGCCTTTCAAGAGAAATACACCATATTGAAAAAGAGGTTAAGAATCATACCATTCTTCTTTTGAATATTGCGAATCCACCTGCAATATTCTTGAAAGCTGTTAAACTCCGGCAGTTGAAAGCCCCATTTGTTAATAGTATTGATAACCTCTTTGATTTTAATGCAATCACAAAAAATGTGTTCCAAATCTTCAACTCCGACGTTGCATCTTGAACATAAATTGCTCTCCATTAATCTTCTATGAACAAGAAACTGGAATGTTGGTAATGCATCTTTGAAAAGCCTCCAAATAAAAATCTGCACCTGTGGATTGAATCTGGCCTTTTTAATCTAGAGAAATGGCTCCCAGTCTTCTTTCTGATGCTGAAATTTTTTGATAATTCCTGGAATAGATTTCCCTGGGTCTTGGAACATGAGTTCTCTCACATCTTCAACCTGATCATGGTTGATTTTAATATTAATAATGAGTTTTATGAGGTCTGCACGGAAAACCTGCTTTAGATTCTCCTCATTCCATCTATCTTCTTTAATGAATCTATTTAGTTTATTCTCTTCTTCTTCTTGGGGAACTACAAAAGTAGGCCACTCATTGATTCTTCTATCAAGTATCCACCTATCCTTGAATACATTGATTGAACCCCCATTAGATACTTCCCATCTTAAAAACGGATCTAGCACTTTACCTCCATTGCATAGGATCTTCCAAGAGGAAGAGTTACTTTTGTTTCCAACATTTTCAAATATTGTTCCATATTTGGGTGCCAATGTTCTATGTAAAAGCGACTCTTTGTTGTTCAAAAATCTCCAAGATAATATAGCACTAAGGGGAGCAACCCTTGTTGTAGAGGAATATAACCCACATCCACCTTTCTTCATAGGCTTACATAAGTTATCCCATCTGATGAAATGCATTCCTGGATTTCCTCCCGATTTCTTCCAAAGGAAACATCTACAGATTTTGTCAATTTCTTTAAGGACATGAATTGGCACCAAGGAATGAGAATTGAAATAATTCAGAATTGTTAGGATAACTGTCTTTATAATAACAATTCTCCAGGCTAATGATAATGATTTTGATCCCCAAGTATTAAGGAAATTAAGAACTTTTTGAATAATGAAATGAAAGTCATTATCCACCATTCTTCTCAATGTCATTTTAATGCCAAGGTACACAAACTCTTTCACTTGATTAAATCCCATAATCCTTTAAAGATGTTTCTGTTTTCTTCTTCCAACATTTTTCCCAAAGATAATAACTAATTTCTCCTTGTTAAACTTTTTCCCTATCCACATGCTGAAGCCAGCTATAATGCCTTTAATTTCAAGAACATATTTCCTTGAAGCTTCCGAGAAAACCATAACATCATTAGCAAACAGTAGATGCAAAATCCGGGTGCTATTTGGGCTGATTCCAAGCCCAACCGAAGATTGAGAGAAAGCATTTGTGAGAAGTTAGGAACATAGGATGAATAACATTGTGGACAAAGGACATCCCTGTCGAAATCTGCTTTCAGCCTTAATCCATCCTGATAACTTCCCGTTTATAATGATGGAATATCTGGGATTTAACACACATTCCAGAATTAGTTTTGAAATCATATCTGGGAAATAAAAGTATTTCAAAATCTGTTCAAGAGTTTTCCAACTCATGGAGTCATATGCTTGCTCCATGTCCAATTTGAGAGCCACCAACCCTTTAGCCGCCTTAGAATATCTGAACTTATGAAGCATTTCTTGAGCTATAAGAATGTGATCAGAGATTGATCTACCTCTGATGAAGGTAGCCTGCTCATCCTAAATAAGCAAAGGCATAACCGGTATAAGTCTATTCAGGATCACTTTTCCAGCAACTTTATACACTGAATTACAAAGGCTTCTAGGCCTGTAATTAAAAGGTAACAAAGGATTAGAAACCTTTGAAATGAGTACCACAAGTGTATCTTTCCAATTATTATCCATGCTTCCTTGATTGAAGAACTGATTTAAGGCCAACACAAAGTCTTCTTTAATTATCTTCCAATAAAACTTGATAAAGGAGTAGGTAACCCCATCACTTCCCGGCATTATGTTGTTACCCATATTTTTGACAACAAAGTCAATCTCTTCCACATTGAATTCTTTATTCAGAGCATGTGCTTCCTCCAGTTGTAATTTCTTCATTTGATTTGGCCAATCGTCTAGCTTACAGCTTCTCTGTTTCCATTTGGAATTAAAAAACTTAGTGAAGATATCTTCAAAATGGCTTTGTTCCTCCACCACCACCCCATCTTCGTTTTTTAATTTCAAAATTCTGTTACCAATCCTCCTAGCATTAGCATAAGATTGATAGAATTTGGAATTACAATCTCCCTCATTCATCCATTTGACTTTAGCTCTTTGTTTCCACCAACTGCACAACCGAGCCATAGTGTTGTTAAGTTCAATACATTTGGATTTCATACGCCAGCAATCTTCTTCAGAGAGCCATCCAACTTTTGCTTCCTCAGTTTGTAATTTCAGAATCTATTCCATTAGACTACCTTTAAGATCATTAAGGTTCTTTAACTTAGCTTTGCTCCAAAAGAATAATGTTTTGAGAGTTCTCTTGCACTTGGCATTCAGAATTTGAGCAGAATTTCCACTGAAATTCTTACTCCATTCCCTCTTAACCACAGCAAATGACGCCGGATATGAAACCCATACATCCTCAAAAATAATACTCCTCCTATGAAAATTTCTATAATTACAGTAATTAAGAACCACAGGACTATAATTTGAAGCTATTCTAGCTAGATGTCTCACGGTTAAATGAGGGAAGTAATCCAAAGCAATTGGAGATTAAGAAAACAACCTATCAAGTCTCTCAAGAATCCGAGCACCTTCCAGCTTTATTGTTACACCATGTATACCTTGGACCAGTGAAGTCAATCTCATGTAGTCATTATTAGCAATGAAGGCTCCCATGTCTTTAGCTCCTTGAGAAAGAATGAATTTTTTACCTCTCTATTGTCTTCTTTAGAAGTGATACAATTGAAAGTCCCTTCCAACCACCATAGGACGTTCATTCCACTGAGTAACATTATCAAGTAGCTCCAAAAGTTTCCCTTCTGTTTGGTTGTGTCTCTGCTCCATAAGACTGAAGCCACTCTCTATTTACAACTACTAATTAATTGTCAAATCACAATAAAGACATTGGGATGTAGATCCACCAAGAAAAATCAACTACATTTGAATTCCACAGAATAATAATCCCTCCTGATTAAGCCATTGAAAGGACCATAGTGTAAACTCCCAACCATCTCCCATAAGCTTCTTAACATCTCTTTTGTCAAAAATAGAGATTTTAGTTTCAAGCAATCCCATAAAAACAACATTATGCATTTTAACAATTTCTTTCATGTATAGAGAAGCACTACACTTCTTTGCTCCTCTACAATTCCAAAAACCAAGGAATTCAATAAAGGGGACATGTGGGATCATCTCCCACCTTACCTTTCATATCCAACTCCAACTTTCTACTCCTTGTGATACTGCTTATTGGACCAAGGCCTTTCAACTGTTTTGATTTCTTTTTCTTCAGTTGGCTGGAACCATCTTCTTTCTCCTTAGTGTTTGATCTATCAACTGCAAGTTTCTTCATATCTTCCTTCCCAGCACTATGTTTCCCGTTATCCAGCAATCCAGTATCACACTCCTTTATGAACTCACCTTCTTCCATTAAATCATGCAATACATTAAATCTATTTCCATTAAGAGGAATGTTTGAGACATTCCTCTCAATGTCTTGCTGCACTTCAATGTTCACAACCGAACCAGTTTCAACCACTTCTGCGGGAGTAAGATTGTCAGCCAATTGAATTCCAACAGAATTAATTGTTGCATCTTATATACAGCTTCCCTTAGCTTCCTTCTTCTTTTTATTTGAAGGTAATTTCCTCCAAATAGTCTTCTTAATAGGTGCACCAATACCTCCTATGTTTTGATTCTGGAAAAACTTCCTGCTTCTGTTTACAACCATCCATGGTCCATAGCTTCCAGAATTGGTTTGAACCATTCCATCTTCTACAGGTGTTACTTTATTAACATTATTTGGATCACTTCTGAAGTTCTCATTGTACCTGAATACTGGATCATTCACACCTTCACCACAATGTTCAATTGTATGCCCAATGAATCCACATTTAAAACAAAAATTTGGGATTCTTTCATATTCTATCTTTTGATAGAATTTCCCATTAATCCCCTCCACCCATACTCCTATTGGGAGATTTTTATCAAGCAAAATATGGACACAAACCCTTTCGAATTCCATTGAAACATGTTTCCATCAAGGAGTAATGGTTTTCCAACCATAGAAGCTATTATGCAAACATTTATAGAGTCCCAACAATGCAACGAAAGGCTTGGAAGCCGTATCCAAATTGGAGATGTCAATCCTTTAAGAGAATTAGGATCAAAGCTATGGGACCACTTATCCATACCAATGATTTTTCCATTTACAAACCAAGGTCCATTAGAGAGGACCATCTCCATGCTTTGTTTCTCCTAGAATGAACACAATACCCAGCCCCTAGTAAGCATGGTTATATGAAATTTGCCATAATGATTCCACTGTCTTCTCAGTTCATTACTAATAACTGAAATTAGGGCTTCTCCTCCAAATATTTTAATTACTAGTGAGTGGGATAGCTTCTTGGCATTCTCTTCCTCATTCTTCTCAAGCAATTTCACAGTCATTCCATCCTCAGATATGTAATCACCGAGTTGCAGATCTTCCACTGGTATATTCTCTCTTTTCTTCCATGCATTATTTTGTCCAGCATCAGTAATACGTTCATAAATTTGAGTGTCTTCATTACATCCTCCCGAAATAGAAGATTCCACTTCTCAAACCTTCACTAAATCGTTGAACAGAGCCTTTCTACCAATACCGGGAGCCATCATACCCGCACCATTATTCATGCCTTCTTCCTGAATTGTTGTCACATTCTCTTTGATACAACGAGGATCATTTTTGCCTTTAGTAATCTCCATGTCTTCTGCATTTAGATCTGGGATCAACTCATTGGGACCTAACTTATCAATAGGAAGTAATTTGGACGGCGATGCTTCATATCCATTACCAAACATCAAAGTAGTTGTTAATTTGCTCTTATTGAAATCATTTGATGTAATAACATTCTTCCCTTTTCCAAGAACCTCTGGTTCTTTCTTCTCCAAATAGCCACCTTCATTGATGACCAAATTATTCCCTCTGCCTTTGCATCTGTTATTCAAGTTTGAATTATCGTCACCGAATGCTGGAGGAGATGACGGGTAGGATCTGATAGAGGAGGAAGGAACCCTTACTGATGGACGTTGAACGTCAATTCTACCTCCAGCTGCTGGGAGATGGCAAACGTCTGCCTCCAATTGACCACCGTAAATCTCGCGGAGAGCGAAATTTGAAAAATTCCGTTGAAATAGCCAATTTCCTCAGAGCTTCTCTCTCTTCCCTTCTCAGCCAATTTCCTCAGATCAAACCATTCAAACCATATAAAACATTCTATTTGCTCAAATTCATTCTAAAATTATTTATCTTAATCAAACAGGTTTTGTTAAATGTAGAGCCATTACTGACAACATTCTCTTGGCTTAAGAAATGACTCAAGACCACGACATTACTGTTAAAGGTAGTAACATGATTTTTAAATTAGATATTTCTAAAGCTTATGATAACATCAAGTAGAATTTTTTGTATCAAATTTTATAAATTTTTTTAATTCTCATTTTATTAGTTTGATTCAAAACTCTATTAAAAGATCTTTTTTTTTCATTATTGTTAATGGTAAAAGAAAAGGTTTCTTTAAATCTTCTCATGGTATTCGGCAAGGTGATCCCCTTTCCCTTGCTCTTTTCATTATTGAGGCTAACTATCTTTCTAAAGGTCTTACCCTCCTTTATGAAGCTCACCCTACCTATACTTTAGAACTTTGGGTTCTTTTCTTATCACTCATTTATGTTTTGCTGACAATGTTACTAATTTTTCCAATGGTTTAATGAATATGGTTAGTTTGATTAGTAAATTTTGAATAATTTTGAGCTTATGAGTGGTTTAAACCTTAATTGAAACAAATGTTATTTTATCACCTTGAAGAATGTTTCTATAGTAGTGGGATAAAGGCTTGATGTTGTTGTTAAAGAATGTTTCTATAAATTACATTATGGCTACCAAGTGTGCCACTAGTTTTGCAAGGTTTGCTTCCCTTAAAATATCTAGGTGTTCCTCTTTTTAAAGGTCATAAAAGATCCTTCCTTTTTTATGATCTGATTACTGCTATGCGTAATAAACTTAATTTATGGGAATTCAATTTTCTCAGCTTTGGTAGCAGATTGGTTTTAATTAAAAGTGTTTTTTGCTCTTTGTTGTTTATATCTTTCAAACTATTGAGCCTACTTTTGTGGTTTGTGATAGATTGAAAAATTTAATCAATACGTTTTTCAAGAAAGATAAAACTGGAAATTCTAGAATTATCGTGTCTTCTTGGGTTAAGTGTTGAGGAACATTAGAGGAAGGTTGTTTGGGGTGCAAGAACATGGCAAATTTAGCTCAAGTTTTTTCTTATAAATTTTGGTACGACTTTTTTGTTAAAAATAGTCTTTGGTCTAAGTTTATGACTCAGAAGTATTGTGTTGGCAAGAACCCTTCTATTTATACTTATAAATGGGGGATACCATGGTTTGGAAAAGTCTTTGTAGCATCAAATGGGAAGTGGAACCTTGCATTTATTAGGGTATTGGTTGTGCTAATCTTTTCTTTTGGTAGGACAAGTGGTTAAATCAATCCTCATTAATTGTATGCTCCAATCGATCTCTACCTCAGCTATTAAGGTTAATCATTTTATTTCTTACAATTGTTGGGATATTTCAAAATTACTTCAAGTTATTCCTATGTCTATTATTAATCAAATATTACAAACTCCTTTAAATATTGATGTGCAGGATCTTTTGTTGTGTAACATGGCTAGTAATGACAATTTTAGTATTAAGAAGGCTTGGAATACTTTTAGAATTAATCATACCTCTTCTAAAGTTTTTAATAAGTTATGGAACAAAATCATTCCCACTTCTATAGCTACTTTTTTTTGGAGAGACATGCATAATTGTATTCCTACGGAAGACATTTTAATCAAACATGGTTTTACTTTGGCTTTCAAGTGCTAATGTTATTATCAGGTTGAAAATATGCATAATGTGTTTCTCTCTGGGCTAATGGATTCTAATGTTTGGATTTAATTTGAGGATATGTTCAAACTTAATTATTTTAAGGGTAATATCTCTGTTAAGGTAATCCTGCATCTATGGTTTTCTAATTCTAGGTGTTATATAACTAATTTTTTTTCCTTCTCTCATTATTTGGTACCTCTGGATCGGGAGGAATAACTCTCTTTCTAATAATAACAGAATGAATCATGATCTTATTATTACTAATGTTAAAGACAAAGTTTGTAAGTTGTTTAATGTTAATATGCTTACTTCTAAGAATTTTAATGGTTATTTCTTTGTTGCTAAGGAATTTGGTATTTTCTTGCATAATAAGATTAATGATGAGGGGTATAGACTGATTTATTGGATTAAACCTCCTCAAAACATGTTTAAATTAAATAGTGATGGATTTGTGAAAGGGGACACTTGTGGTTGTAGTGGTATTATTAGAGATTATAATGGTAATTTTGTTACTGCTTATACTAGTCCTCTTCCCACTTTCTCTGTTATCTTTTCTAAACTTTCTGCTATCTTGTTTGGTCTTAAATTTTGTCTTTCTTTTGGTCTGGTTAATCTTTTGGTTGAAGTTGATGCGTTGTACATGCAAGACTGCCTCAAAGATTATGAGGAGAAGATATGTAGTCCAGATTTATTCTATTTTCTTAGGGACTTTAAATAGCTTTTAATTTTTAATCAGGTCAAGTTGACTCATATTCATACATAAGGTAATGCTTATGCTTATTGGTTAGCTAACCATGGTTTTAACCTCCAATTTCTTACTAAATTTACTTATAACCAGGTACCTCCATTATTAAAGGCATTCTTATAGTTGATAAACTTGGTTTACCCTATATTAGAGACCAATTATTGGTTTTTATGGGTCTCTTTAAGGTTATATTCTCCTTATATAATCTTCTTTGGTTTGTTTGGTTACTTCATGTTTCTGACTTATAAGATTGATGTCTTGCATCTTTTGCTCTCAGAATTACTTTTCAGGGTCTGTCTTTATGAGAAGGTGTTTTATGATTTATTTTATAACTTTTGTAATAATAGGTATTTATCTTTGGACTTCTTTATCATGGTCGGTCTTGATTCTGTTACCCTAAGGAGTACCCAACTTACAATTTTTGGGTGTTACTGTCCACAAAATTCTGTTAAGAATATGGCTGGTATGTTTAAAAGCTAGGTGCTTTTCTGGTGTCTCTGGTTTGGCAATATATCTTAGAGATTTATGGATTTATATTTGGATGCTACATTTGTAATTAGCATGTTCTGAGTAGTGATTGGAAATTTAATTTTGTAGATCAATACCCTAAGTGTTGCTCATATACTCCCTAAGGTTTTTTTATTTGGCCTTTTGACTTAACTCAGTCTTGGAATCTCTATTGGATTGGTCCGTTTGTGATATTTCATTGGTTGTTTTGTTATGTATTTGCGCTAATTTATTTTCTTCTAAAGTTTATGGCTCTGGATCCTTTGATCTTGAATACTTGTTGGGGTTCTTAGGTGCAGATTTGTAGCGGCATGATATTGATGTTCTTATCCAAGTGTTTCTCCGCCTATTCCCGTGGTGTTTTCCTGTATAGGATTTTGTATGACTGGGTGGATTTTGGAGTATACCTGAGTGGCATTAAGGTGTTATACATGATAGTTTGGCTTCTATTACACACCTGACCTCATATGGCCCTTTTCAAAATTGTCCATATGTTTTTTTGGGTGGGACTTATGGTGATTTATATCCTGGTATGATTGCTATTAGGTCATGGTTGTGTGGTGTTATGCCTTGATTTAGGTGCTTTCTATGGCTTATTACTTTAATGCTCTTAATGAATACCTTTTTTTTTTGGGGGGGGGGGGGGGGAAACCCCCGGCTTTTTTTGGGGGGGAAACCCACGGAGGGGCATATGTGTTAATTAAAATGAAAAGTACAAGGTCCTTAAAGAGACCTCAAGCTCTCTACTGCTCAAAAGAGCTACAAGAAAAAAAAAATAAAAAAACCCTATGATCTCATGATCTCCGCTACCCAAAATTATAAAAATTCCCTAGGTACATTCTACGGTGCACAAGATGAAACACCCAAAAAGAAGGAAAGCAGCAACCATTATCATTGAGAGCGAGCTTCTTGTCCAAACAATTAGTAGCGTAATGACCAGCACATAATAGAACCTGCAAAAAAGAGCACAAGGCACAAAAAAATAGACATAAAAGCAAATAATAGGAAAGAATTTGAAAATACCACCAGTGAATCCTGTTACAGTCAGTTATATTCCCACAAAGAAATTAAACTATAGTCCTCCCAATATAAATATAGGCCTCATAGCTAGCAACATAAACCTAATGGATATGCAAAACAAAGACACAATTGTAGTTGGAATGCATGATAATATAACTACAGAACCCAATCATACAGATATAATATCAGCTCCACCACCAAAATCTCAGATAAACAAAGCCATTCTAGAAAGTAAGGCAAGGGTAGAAGTATAATCAGACGAACCACAAAGCATGAAAGATTAATAAAGTACCCATTACACACCAAAATAGAGTGGTGTGGACCCAAAAACCATTAACCAAACCTAAAGAAATAAAGTTAAGGCAAGAGGGGTTCGACAAAAAGAGCTCAGGAAAGAATGGATCACACGACATCATAAGGTAAATCCTTATGCCATTCCATCCAACCTAAAGGCCCCAGCCAGCACCACCTCCCCCTATCAAACCAGGTAGAACTAGAAAAAACTAACCAAAGGAACATCCACCCAAACCCCAAATCAAGCCAACCATAACAATCCAGAGAATTCCACACCAGGCTCCAGAGAATCACCTTCAGCCCAGTAGAAAAGTCCCAACAGACATTAAAAAAAAAGCAATCCAGCACAACTCACCAAGGTGCCCAAACCAAAACTCAATGAACACCCAATAATTACCATAGAAAATGAATAAATAACCAAAGATGACCCAGTTAGAAACCGAATAGAAACATCCACCCAATAATGTCTCAGTAAAATAATACCATCCAACAGGCCAGACAATAGCCTCATCCAGAAATTCGAAAACCCAAAACACCCACAACCCGTAGAATCCTACACAATTGAAACCTGTGGAAGGAGAGAAACAAACAGGATACCCATAAAATAGAGCTTACAATCATCGCTCATCCTGAATAACCCAAAATAGAACTAGATGAAAACCACCATAAAAGAGAGAAAAGGAGCAAGGTTCCCAACATGAATAATAATATAAACAATCCCAAACCAAGGAAGAAACCTAGAAAACCAACAACAAACCACAGAAAAATGCCAAATGCACATAATAGATAAGTAAACAGGGACCAAATTAACTTTTAACGTTATGTAAGAAAATTTTGTCCAATCTTAAGAGGCCTTTTAATGGAGAGGCGACATTGGCTTCCATGAAGTCCATGAAATAATCAATCCCAGAACCAAAATGAGCCAACCAAATGGCACAAGCATTGCCTTCCTTAATCACATTTGAAATATAAACAGAGATAAAAACCATCAAATGCTTGATTTCCTTGATAATATAAAAAACCTCAGAGTTATAAATTGAGTCTTCCTCATTAATAATCACTGAATATTATAAGAGGGCTCAATCTCAATACCAATATTGGCAATATCAAGGGACATACAACTTTTAACCCCATAAATAATCGCAGTAAGAAGTGCCATAAGAAAATTACCATTAAGCAAACGACCCACAAAGGAAAGAATAACATTACCATGGAAATATCTAATGATACCACCACACTCTATGTTATTAATCTCTTGAGCAATACCAATGTTTAGATTGAAGCAACCCACAGCTGGTTTAACCCAAGAAATAGAATGAGGAAGAGAGGGTAGCAAAGTTGCCTCAAATCTGATTCTTAAGTCAGAAGCAACATCATAATAACTCTTTAAACTTCTAATAGATAGCAAGTTAATAGAAACCAAACAATGCAATTTATCTTTCACATTCTTAATAACCCTCATATAGACCATTCTAATGAAATTAAAAAGAAAATTGTTCCTTTACATTCAAAAAACCATAAAATTAAGGAAGGGGAAACATTTCTAATGTGGCCTTTAGAATTAACAAACTAATCATTATGAAGAGCATGAATAGACAAATTTGCATGAAAATAATTTAATTTGAAAATATCATCAAAATAACACCAAGTTTTAACAGCTATAGGACTCGAAACAAGAACAAGATGAATACTTTCTGAATGAAAACAACATTAACACTTGGATGGAAGAACAAAACTTCTTTGATGAAATTTTCATCTGTAGGAATGAATCTATATAAAATTTTCCAAATAAAAGTGGCAAAAGTAGAGGGGATACTTTTATGCCAAATCATCAAAAAAATGGAAGTAACAACATTCTTAGGTCTAAACTCATGCTAAGCATCTTTTAATCTAAAAATCCCATCGCTATAACACATCTTTCGACTCCCAGTTCAAAGGAAGACTGAGAATTTTTTTAACAATACAATCCGGAAGAACATTACCAAGCTTATCATAATCTCAACAGTTATCAGTAATAAAGTAATTTACCTTAACCGAAATAGTAGAAGTGGAATTAATGAGGGTGTCAATATAATATGTACTTAACCATTGATCCTGATAGAAGAAAATGCTTCCACCCCCAAGATCCAAAGAAAGATGAGGCTCCACCTCCCACTTAACCTTGCACATTCTCTGCCAAACTGTAGAATCACCAATATTGTAAGAACAAGTAGTAGGATGCTTCTCAACACAGTATTTGGAAAACATAAATTTAGCCCACATAGACAACTTGGCATGAAATGTAAACCATAATTTGAAGGAGAAAGCATGGGCCAGGTTAGTCATGCTTTTAAAACCAAGGCCTCTCTCTTTTAAAGCCCCACAAAACTTATCCCAGGAAGCCCAAGCAATTTTAGTGTTACTACTAGCGCCTTTCCAAAAAAAAACTTGTTAAGTATTTTATCATTTCTATTACACACCATTTTAGTAGGAAGCAAAGTTTAGAAAGAATAGACAGTGAAAGAACAAAGGACACTTCTAATGAGAGTAAGCCTACCCCCAAAACTTAAGAAATTAGAATCCCAAGATTGAAGTTTATTCTGCATAGAGGTAATTAAATCATCAAATAAAAAAGATTTCTTTCTACTTTTAAAAAGAGGAATACAGATACTTGATAGATAGCTAGCCATGCACAAACTCAAAAAGGTCTTTAATAGACGAGATATGATTATTATGCATATTGTTAGAAATAAGGAAACAACACTTCTGATTGTTCAAAGATAGGCCACTAACAGTTTGAAAATCATAAAAGAAATCCATAAGCGTATTAATGTTATTATGAGAAGCATTCATAAAAATGATAAAATCCTCAGTAAAGCATAAGTGAGATATAGGAAACCCCACAAGTCCTGAAATAAAAATTTGGGGTTATTTTCAAAAAGGTTCGTAAGGCTTCTAGAAAGATAATCAAAGTAATAACAAGAGCAAGAGACATAGGGTCTCCCTCCCTTAAACCATTAGAAGATTTTAAGAAACCTGAAGTCTTACCATTGATAATAATAGAGAAAAAAGAGCCTTCAATGCAATATCTAATAAGGTTAATGAAACCAAGTTAAAACCAAATAACTGTAATATACTATAAATGAGCTGCCAACTAATATTATCATCAGCTTTGGAGATATCTAGCTTGAGGATAGAATTACAACCCCTCACCTTAACATCCAAATAGTGGAAAAATTCCCAGGCCAACAAAATATTATCAGAGATGGCATGACCTTTAACAAAACCCCATTTGGAAAGGTGAAATAATCTTAGAAAGAATAGTAGTTAAACTAGTCATAAAAATTTTTGAAAGCAGTTTATTGAAAAAGTGCAAAGGCTAATCAATCTAAAGTCATTCCAATCACTAGCATCATTATTATTAGGGATAAGAACAATAGAAGTAGAAGAGAACAATTTAGGCATAGTATGACCAGCAAAAAAATCCAAAACCGCAACATATAGATCATCCTTAATAATACCCCAAGTTTTTTTAAAAGAATTAGTAGTGAAACCATCCAGACCAACAACAGAGTTACCACTCATATAAAAAATAATATCTTTTAACTCACCTAAAGAGGGAATTTTAGTAAGAAAATCATTATCCTTCAAAGATATCAGATTAAGGATGATAGCGGGGTTGTCAACATTATTAGGGATAAAAACCTTATTGAGTCTATCCTGAAAGTGTTGAACAGCCAATAAGGCAATTTCCTCAGCATTCTCAATAACAAATCCATCCTCGCATTTGATTTTATTAATGGAATTCAAGGAACATTTTATTTTGACCAAAGCATGAAAATACTTTGTATTATTATCACCTTTCACCAGATGCTTAGCAATAGCTTTTTGTTTCCAGAAGGTTTCCTCTTGGGCATGAATTAAAAGAGACTACCCTTAGCCTCTCTAAGTAAAGAAAAATTAGCATCAAAAGGAGAGATCTGACACTTAAGCTCAATGCTCTATTAGAGAGAGAAAGCTTTCATATTTTCAAATTTGATTCTTCCAGTTTTGCTTCCTATTTCTCAGGAGTTGGTGGGGAAGATGGCAGTTGAGGGCTGCCGGCCATCATTGGCTTCGGCAATGAGGACGTCTTCCTTTGTTGATAACAAAAATCAAAATTTTGGTGGTAACAGTCATCTGATGGCTGATTCTAAACAGAAAGATTTTAACTTGGACAATAAGGTTTTGCAAGGTGCTTTGGGGATTAATGAGGTCTCTGATGTTTCTCCTAAGAAGTTCATTCATGTAGAGGGAAAAAGTAAATCTATTTTTTAAGATTTTTAATTTGTTGCCCTCAAATTGATAAAGGTTTAATAGTGTTGAACTCGACCGATCCTTCTGCTTCATCCTCTGGGATGAAAATTTGTGTTAATAGATTTGGGAATTCAAATGCAATCCCTTGACATAGTGTGGTAAATGTGAATTCACCTATTTTGGTTAATAAAAATTTTCATGAGAATGAATTTAGAGTTGTCAAGAAGATGGATGTTAATGTGGATAAGATGACTAGCGAAATGTCTAATAGAGCTGTTAAGGAGGATGATGTCAATCCTTAGAGTAAGAAGCCATACATCCAGCTAAATTTTAAGGAAGAAGATAGGGTATTGTCGGAGGATGGAAAAGCAGTAAAAATGAGTGAAGAAAATGAGATTTTGAAATCAATTAAATTGTTGAATTCATTGGTAATTAAGGTGTTTGGAAAGGATATACCATCTCATATGGTAGCATGGGAAGTGAGACAACAATGGAGTCAAATTGGATAATATCATTTTACGTCTCTTGGAAGGGGGTGGTTTTTATGATATTTTAATTTACAAGAAATGGTAGAAGCTATTCTTACATGTGGCCCATGGTTTGTGAATGGGCATATTAGTTGTATGGATAAATAGACTTCTGAGTTTTCTCCTTTATCCATGATGGGATTGACCTATCTTATATGGACAAGAATGCCTCATTTACCATTACAATTTGCGATGAGGTGAATGTGGAAAGAATTTATTCTATGATTGGTAAACCATTAATAGTGGATGGAAACATGATTCAATGGGGGAGGAAGGAGTTTGCAAGGTTTGTGTACAGGTGAAGCAAGACCAATGCCTTCTTTTAGGAGTGTGGGTGGAGAGTATTTCAGGAAGATTTTTCCAAAAATTTAAGTATGAAAAAATCTCAACTTTTTGTTTTGAATACGGAATGATTGGGCATATGAAGAATGAATGCAAACATGGAATTCCTACCACCAAGGAATCATGTGGTGTTTCTAGTAAAGGAGGTTTGGGTTTTGATGGTGGGAAGAGGCAAGAGATAGTCAATGAGCCTTCCTATGGTCCATGGATCATTATAAATCATAAGACAAATAGAAGAACTATCCAAAGAAATATAAATGTTAAGCCAATGAATCTGAAGTATTTTAAGAAGCAATTAAAGCCTGTTCTGGAGATTCAGGAGGAAAGGATTGATGTGGGTTCTGGAGACCAGAGTGGATCAATTAAGCTGGAGCCAAAGAAATTGAATACTAATACAAAACAAATTGAAGAGGGTGAAATTACCTTGGGACAAGAGCAATGTATGGAAGATATACAAGCTGTTGGAGCTGTAGAGTTTGATGGTCAGATCAACAAAGATATTCAGAAAATTGATGGTGATATGGGTATGGTCCTTACTCATGTGAGTTCTTTTTTACCAATGGATGTTAATAAATTTGATATATTGAGTATGGAGAATGATGACAAGGTGGAAGATGGTGTGTATGAAAATAGGGTAAGTGATAATGGTGTTGAAGACATTGCTATTATGGTTGATGTTATTGGGTTGTGGAAGGATGGTCGTTGTGGAGGAAGAAATTATATTGATAATTTTGATTGTAGTGTGGTTAAGGAGTTTGGTAATGTTGAGGAGTTGACCAAGTTTATGCTTGCTAAAGAACTCAAATCTTTAGAGCCTATAAAAAATGCTCCTAGTGGTAGAAATTTGGAAAATGGTAGCAAGAGAAGGGATGGGGGCTCATCCCCTTGGGTGATCTAATGAATTATATTGCTTTTTAGAATTGTACAGGGGATAAGAAAAAAGAAGCCTTTTCTATCTTAGGGAATTTATTACAGATTATAGTATTTTATTTGTGGGGTTGGTGGAGACAAAAATTAATGCGTTTGATAAAGTAACATTTGAGAAGGTAATGGGATCGATTGAGATTTTTTTATTTTCACAATAGATGGTTTATCCGGTAGTATTATGGTCTTATGGAGATCGAATTTGGCATCATTTTCTATGTTAAAGACATCAGAGCAATGTGTTATTGGGGATCTTAACATCTGTAATAAGGGGTGTGGATGATCTCAACTGTTTATGGGAGTAAGGAGGTTCATAAAAGGAGGATGTTATGGGATTGTATTCAAGAGGTTGCCCATAGGAAAGTTCCTTCTATTGTAGGTGGCAATTTCAAATGTATTTTGTCTCAGGCAGATAAGAAGGGTGGAAGGAAGTTTGTGTTTTCTCAAGGTCCAAAGGAAATGCTTAATTTTATGAATGTTAATGACTTTCATGATGTAGGGATTATTGGACCAAGGTTCATTTGGTGTAATAATAAGATTGGTGGGGGATGGATTCTTGAAAGGTTGGATAATTTTTTGCTTAATTAATTGGCTATCAATTCTATCCAGGTGGCAATGGTTAGGCATATTGCTAGGGTGGCATCGGATCAATGTCCTATTGTGTTGAAAATTTTGACTCAGTTATAAAAAGAAATGGGATTTTTAAGTTTGAAGATGTGTGGATATCATTCAAAGCTTCGACTCATATAATTGCTAAAGTATGGAAGAAGGCTTTTAGTGGTGATGATATGCAAATCCTTAACAAGAAATGTAATAGAGCTTGGAAAGATTTGATCTATTGGAGTAAGGCTAAATTAAAGGAATTCTCTAAAGAAAAAATAGGTTGAAAATGGAAAATTTTCAGCTACAAGAGGAAGAAGCTAAAGAAGATTGGTCGAATGAAGAGAAGTTATGGTTGCTTAGATTGAAAATCAAAGTGCTGAATGCTAATCTTTGCCACTTGAATACTTGGTGGAACCAATGAGCCAAAGTGAAGTGGATTGAAGAAGGAGATTCTAATACTAAATTTTTCCATACTTTTGCAAATGCTAGGAAAAATGGTAATTGGATTTCTCAAGTTAGGAATTTGAAATGGTGTTCTTACTGAGGAGCCTAAGGAGGTGGAGAAGGTTTTATTCAATTTTTTTCATAACAAAAGGAAGGATAGGGTGTGTTGTTTGGAGAATTGGCAAACTCCTTAGAAGGTCTTAGAAGATGAAGATAGAAGATGGATGGATGTGGAGCTCTTTGATACAGAAATTATGGAAATGGTTAGGATGTTAGGTAACAACAAGGATTCTGGATGCAATGGGATGACTTACTCTTTTTTCAAATCTTATTAGAAAATTATTAGGGATGATGTTTATAGAACAGTGAAGAGATTTTTTCTTTCAAGAAAAATATGCAAGGAGTGGAAGGATACATTTGTTGCGCTTATTCCCAAATCCAACAATCTGGTGACCCCACCTAGTTTCTATCCAATAAGCCTTTGTAATTCAATTTACAAAATTGTGGCTAACGTTTTATTAAATAGGTTGCTTTTGGTCATTCCTAAGATTATCTTTGAAGCATAGGTAGCTTTTGTAAGAGGGAGATCTATCTCGGATCATCTGTTACTAGCTTAGGAGGAGTTTACCAAAATAAGTGTTTCCAAATCAATTAATGGATTGTTGGCTATCAAGTTAGACATGGAACAAGCCTATGATTGTATGTGTTGTACTACGCATAATAAGATGATGGTTATCTTGGGTTTTCCTAAAACGTATGTAAGCTTGGTGATGGAGTGTGTTTTGGAACTAAGGTTTTCTATCTTGATCAAAGGTGGTATTTCTAGGTGGATTATGGGGAAGAGTGGATTCAATCAAGGTTGTCCTCTCTCCCCTTTTTTATTTATTCTATGCTTACAATTGTTTTTTAATGCTTTTCCAACAAAGGCATGGATTTGGGTATCAAAATTTCTCCAAAGGCACAAAAAATTTCTCATTTTCTTTATGCAGATAATGTTTTATTATTTTATGATGCTAAATTAAGAAGTATTAAGAAGATGAAGAATATTTTAGATGATTACTATAATTGGATTTGTCAAAAAAATAAATCTTCAAAAGTCTTCTATGATTTGTGGCAAATTGGTTGTGAGAAGAAGGAAGAAACAAATTGCAAAGTTATTAGGGTTTAAGCTTGTTGAAGAGATGGAGTACTTGGGAACTAAAATTTCTCTAAGGAGGTTGAGAAAATCTGATTTCCAAATTTTATTGGATAGGTTTTTGAAGAAGTTAATTGCTTGCTTTAAATGGTACATTTCTCTTGCTAGAAGACTGGTTTTGGTGAAGAATATTTTTATTAACCTCCCTTTGTTCCTTATGACTAATTCTCTTGTTCCTTTGAGTATTTTGAAAGAATTTGAGAAATTATGTAGGAACTTTATTTGGAATAAATATGATGGAAGTCATGGGCTACACTATGTGGCTTGGGAAGTGTTGTGTAAACCAAAATCATTTGGAAGTTTGGGGGGGGGTTTGTGGGTTTGGGGGGGGGGGGGGGGTTCTAGTCGGCTGTGTCCAGGTTGGGACCATTGAGGGAAATGTTTGCATGGAACTTATTGGAAAATCTTTATACTTTGTTGAATAAGAATTTATTGGCTAAATACGATGAAAGATGGTGGATTAATGAGGTTATAAAGGGCAGCTCTTCATCTTAGAAGATCATTGATAGTGGATGGAAGGCTCTTAGTAGTTTTGTAAGATGGAATGTCGTTATGTGTCTGAATATAAATATCTTAAAAGATGTATGGATCATGAACAAGAGTTTGCTTAAATGGACTACATTTGTTGCAATATTTGAAGATGATAATACAACCCTTGACTTCTTTATTCACGAAGGAAGGTGGGATTATGACAATCTATTTCTATACTTTGGGGAAGAACTTGTCTATATGAGTATTCAGATTTGTCAAAATCATGATGGGAACTTTATGGAATTAAAGAAGAAAATGAGTGGAAGATCTATCTCAGCAATGCTTATTGAAGATGGCTTAAAGGAAGAGATGAATGTGGATCATGTTTCATGGATTCACAAGCTGAAATTGAATGCTCGAGTTGAGCTATTTATGTGGCGAATCTATAAGAAAGCTATTCCTACAGCAGAGTTTCTAATGAATAGAAGGTTTGCTAACATCAATTTGTGCCCAAGGGGATGTGGAGAGGTTGAAGACAAAAATCGTGTTACGACAACTTGTTCAAAGTTGTTAAAAGTGATTGACTTATTGAGAAGCTGGGGTTTTAGTTTACCAAAATTCAGCTCATTGCAGGAGTGTTTGTGTGAGTTGGAATTATTGACTGGGACTAATTTGCTAGTTGTTAGAATATATTTTTCTCTGTTATGGTTCTCTTGGAATAGCTGGAACAAGGTAAAGGATGGCAAGGTGGAAGATAGTGAAGTGTTGCTTGCTGCTAATGTTCTCGATTTTGTGAGCATGGCTAACCAAAATATCCTCTCGGATCACTGGAATGTTAATCAATCTACTGGACTATTTTTAGAAATTTGGCATCCTCCCCCTCTCGAGTGGTATAAAATAAACATTGATGCTTCACTTAAAGAAAATTATTGGGCAGGTATCGGCTGCATTATTCGAGATAGCAATGGGAGATTTGTGTTAGCATTTGGTTTTGGTGGTGTCCATTAGGACATAGCACAATTGGAGCTTTTGGCATTCAGATCCTTGAAGGAAGTGTTGCAAGGAAATTTACAAGATGCTAAAGGTATTATTACTGAGGGAAACAATAAAAATGTGATCCAATTTCTTGATAAGTTGTACAACAAATCGAAGAGATTGGGTGGGAGCATTAAAAATGAAGAGTTATTGTTTTTATGTTCTTGGAATAATGTCATTTTTCATTATGTTGGTCGTAATGGTAATAAGTTAGCTGATTATTGTGCAAACTTAGCTTTTTCTTATGATTTTATTTGGGATATGTTTTGTGAGAGTAAACTTCCTCCTTTTGTTCAATTAGTGAAGGAAGAAAGTGATAGGTTGGTTTACTCTCAATAGTTTATATATGGGTTCTCTAGTTTACTTTCATTAATGCAATTTGCATTCTTCAAAATAAAAGAAGATAGTTAAGCTTAACATTATTAACAACCTCTTTAGCATTTAAAATATTAGTAAAAATATTTTTAAAAACATTATATTTTTATCAATTTAAAAGTTGTTTAAGTCTTTTTAACTTGAGCCAAAGTCTATTCAATCCCAAGATAGAGTTATCAAAATGCAAATGAGCACTCTGATTACTATGAACAACACTTAAAAAAAAAAGTTCATGTTGAAACAACATATTTTGAAATCTAAATTGAGAAAAGGAATTCACTTGTCTAGTATTAAGAGCAAGAAGTAAAGGAGAGTGATCAGAAAGAGTACGACTAAGATGCTCAATAGAAATAGAACTAAAGGAGTTAAGCCAGTTATCATTGAATAAAATACAATCCAGCTTTTGCCATTATTGACCCGGTTCCAAGTAAACTTGTTACAATAAAAACCAATGTCAATGAGATTACAATCCATAATTATATTATTAAAATCCTCCATAGAATGCAAACTAGGAGAGGACCCTCCAAGTTTAAAACTTCAAAATTACAATGCAACACTTGAGTAAAATTCCCAAGAATATCAATATGAACCGAATCTTTCAAAAAAACCCAAATTTTATCGGCATAATTAACAATAGCATACTTAAAGCCTAGTAATCTAGTAGTATTTAGTAAATTAGAGACATTGACAAGAGTTTCAAGTAAAACAAGAATAGAAATATTATGAATACGACATAAATTATTCACCCGAAAGAGGGAAGAAGAACACCCAATACCCCTAACATTCCAAATAATCGATTTAAACATAAAAAAACAAAGCTAACAGCTAGTTTGTGAATGGGTATTTCTACCCAATTATAAAACAATACTCTTGCTCTTCCTACCACGCTTACTTTGAGCTTTAATAAAACTAATATCATTATCATCTTTAGCAAAGCATTTAGCAAAAAAATTCCAATTCTTCAGTATTAGTAAGAGAATCATAATTATGTTGAGAGGTAGAGGGATACTTATAGTCACTAATCAATTCCTTTTCCTTACCCTTTTGAGGAAGCTCACATTCCTCCAATAATTCATTATCCTTATTAGCATTACAATTCAGGCCAAGTTAAACATTTTCTTTTTTAACCAAGGCCTTTTCATTAGTCCCCAAATTATTATCTTTATTATTCCTTTCATTTCTAACCACATCTCCCTGATCATTAACATTACAAAGATCAACATATACATTATAGGATTTGTTAGTATTCAATAAACAATCCATAACAGGCAATTTAGAGTTAGTAATATTTAGAGAAAGAGAATTAGTGAGCCCTTGGTTCTCTGAGTTATCATAAACATTACGACCACAAGCCAACAAACTAATAGCATTAACCTGCACACTCAGAGAATTAGCCATAATGGTAGGCTCCGAATAGGCATGAATGGGTGAGTTATGAAGGGGGGCAGGGTCACTAGGCATAGGTAAAGGAACATCACCCAACTTGGCATTATTTCCTTCAATCTCAGCAGAAAGCAAATTATCATTCTCAATAAGAGGACCATCATTATATTGATATTATTTAGACATAGCTTTATCTTTATGAAGTTGAGGATGCAACCTAAAACATTCATTAACACCATGGCCATGCATTTTACAGTGAGAGTAAAAAATAAGTAGATTTTTAAATTCTACTTTATGAAAGTAACCATTCAGCTCAGAACCTATCCATACTTCACTGGATGTTTATTAGAAACATCAAGTTCCAAACATGATTTGCAAATTAAAAAAAATTGAAGTCTCAAGTTAGGAAAACAAATCCAAATAGGAGCAATAGGCAATTCTTCCCTAAAATAAAAATTTGGCGTCTATTTGAAAAGATACATTTGACAAGCTTAAATATAGTAGGATGTTCTAGTAAAGATGCGACTATAATCAAGATCATTGATCAACATGATGAGGATCCAACAAATCAATATAAAAAGCACCCGATAGTTTCATGCTAACAAAAAATTTCTAGATAACAACCAAATTAGGCCTACGCAAAAGAAATTTATTAACAAATGTAAGAGAAAATAGTGCGGCTAATTGAGCCACCATCGATTCATCAAACATAAGAGCCAGGCAGCCCTTGAACGAGGTGTGCAAAAAATTTAGCTTAAGTGCAGAAGAAGAAGAATAAAAAATAACATCCTTGAAGGATCGAGAATGGCCATCAAGGACGGAAGCTATCAGAGGGATAGATGATGATATAGTCGTCATTTCTCAAAGAAAAAAATTTGAAAGAGAACCTTAAATGAAAATTGTGGAAGGATCAAATGAATGCCAATGATTATAAACAAAAAATGATAAGCCAAACCAGATTGCCAGAGGAACAAAAGCAAACTTCTGAACGCAAGCCATAAATCGCCCAAGAATCGCCAAGGGAGAGCAAAGCGCAACTTCATGAATACCTTCTTATTTATTAAAAAGAATACACTTAGGATATAGTTTCTTGATAGTATCAAGGAGTTAATTTTAATCAAGAATACTACTTCTTGCCTTGCTTGTTTCTTTTTATTGGGTTCTTCATTTTGCATGACAATGGTTATACTCAAATTTTGCCTAAGGTTTTTTTTTTTTTTTGAGAGAAAGACTGTGCCTCAAGATAATCTCTTTTCTTGAGTGTGGTCAACTTTCTACACTATAGAATATTCCTAGGTTATTTTATAGTTGTGCTGTAGGGTCCTTGAGCTCGTAGTATCTTTTCACCTTTTTTGTAGCTCTTTGAAGCAGTAGTGAGTTCAAGGTCTCCCTTAAGGACCTTATAATTTTTATTTTAACTAAGGCGTAAGACTCTTCTATGGGTTTTTCCAAAAAAAAAAAGGAATGGCAGTTTCATTATGGCTTTTGCTGGTACTTTATAGAATTATGATGTTAACTGTACTGTCATCTCAGTTATTCTCAATGGGTTAAGTTTATGCATTTCTCTTGATTTAACTAACATTGTTATTAAAGTTGATTCCAATAATAGTTTTAATTTTTTAAATTCTATTGATGATAAGGTGTATAATCCTGCTCTTTCTGATCTGGTAAGGAAAATTAAGAACTTGTTGATCTTTAAGAACTATTCTTTCTCTTATGTGTATAAGGAGGGGAATTATTGTGCTAAATAGCTTGCCAACTGGGGATGTGATTTGGACTATTTTTTTATGTTTCTGGCACTAACCTCCCTGCTCTATTTAAAAGGCTTTTAAGATTAGATAAAATTGGTGTGCCCTATGTTAAAATTTAAAGCTTGATATTGGCTGGAGCATTTGGTCCTATTTTCTTTGGTTCTATGAGCTGGCTCTCCATTAGTGTGCTTGAAGTTTTACCTATGGTGTCATTTTTTCATGTTGTTTTATTTTTAGTTGGGTGTCAACTATGGCTCTGAATCTGGTTTTGTGAATTCTAGAATTCACTGGTTTTGTAGCTTTATCTCGATTCTTTTTTGGCATGCTCGATTGACCTTATCTTGCTGCATCTCTTATTTTTCTATTATGTGGTTGGTTTGTTCTCATTACTGTAGCTTTGGTCCCCATTTGTTTGAGGGCTCAGTTTGTTCCTTGATGTTGAGCATGGCTGTGTGGTTATGTGTTTTGGTTTTTTGGAGTAGGCTTTGGTCCTTGGCCTTGGTTCTTGTGTGCCTTGTGGGGGCTAGTTATAATCTGGAGCGCTATTTGGTTGCTTCCATGTGCTCTCCTTATTATAAATTTGGGTGTGATTTTTTGTTTGTTGCTAAGCTCAGTGTGGAATTTGTGCTGCCTTACTTGGTTGAATTGTTCTAGGTACATTATTGAGTAGTTGGGGTTATTTTGGTGTTATTATTTATATGTTGGCATGTTTCTCTATATTGATTTTATGGTTAACATGTTTTTTTAAAATATATATCCCTTTCCATGCCTATGATAATATGTTTTATGGGGTTCCTTTTAACTATCTTGGTTGTTATGTCTTATTGATTTTTAACATATTTTGGTTCCTTTTTAATAATTCTTATGTGGATAAGTGTTGGATCTATCAATTTGTTAGCTTTTTTTTCATTTCTGCTATTTTAATCTTGGGCATCACTTGGTTTTGCAGAATTTTCTTAGTGCAGGTGTTCATCATGGTGGTTTTTTGGATAAGAACCTGGATATGGATGCTAATTTTTATATGCTTCCTTCTTTTTGGGTGCTTTCTCTTATAAACAGTAGAATGTGCCAAGGGTATACTATATTTTTGCTTATTAGGGAACTCAAGCTCGTAGGCTATTTTTTTATTTCTTTTTGTAGCTCTTTTGAGCATTAATGAGCTTGAGGTTGCTTTAAGGAATTTGTATTTTTTTTCCTTAATTATCTCGTAGACCCTCTCTATGGGTTTCCCTAAAAAATAAAGATGAAAATGAATGCAATACATGTAATATGAAGTCGTGTATAAAAGAATAATATGTAAAAAATTTAATTTTTTTATTTATTGAAAGAGAGATATAACTCAGGGTCTACTGAAAAGTAAGGAGGCCAAGCTCCATCATATGAATGTAGGTTTAAATGTATTTGCTTATTATCTTCTGGTGACATTATTGAAACTATTTAGAAAAGAGAATTCTACCAATTTTTTTCCTTCTTTCTTTGTGATATCCTGGAGAAATCTGATGATATTATAGTTGTCCCCTTCAATGATGAATCCTTTGAAATCATACATCCAATCTTTCACAACTTCTCTAATAGATTATATAGAAAAGAGTTTCAAATGAGATATATCCCAATAAAGACATTGCTTGCCAAATCCCAATAGAAATCTTCCCTTTATATCTCGAAAAACTCCACCAATTCCTACTTTATAAGAAGGTAGAAGAGAAGCATCTACATTGACTTTAATCCAATTGGGTGGAGGGTGCCAACTATTTTCCAATAGCATGTGCTGATTGACATCATTACTACCCGAGATATTTAAAAATGATTTTGTTGAGTTTGCAGCATAATTAACAACATTAGCAGCTATACTCAGTGAGTTCCCCTCAAAACCATTATGAATCCACTCATTCCTAGCTTTCCATGAAAGAAAAATGATGTTACAATATAAATTTACTAACCAAGAATTTTGGGAGCTCATCCATCTGCAGCAGTTACTAAAGGATTCAAAATCTGGAATTCCAAATCCCCATCTGTTTACAATTTTGACAACAACCTTCAACTTTCTGCATTTGATAGACACATGTTCAACATCTTCTATCCCATCACAATCTCTTGGACATCTGTTATATTTTTGTAATCTTCTGTATGTTAAAAACTAGTTAGTAGGGATAGCTTTATGGAACAATCTCCACCATAAATTTTATGTTCTCGGGTTCACAACAGCTTTTCTGATCCATTTCCAATATTTAAGTTCTATCTCATCTTTATTCTCTAGCACTTTAGCAGCCATAACAAATATAGACTTTCTAGAAATGTTGTAAATGAGCTCCATTATATCTTCCATTAGATTAGGTTTAATCTGGACTTTGCATATCAATTCCACCAACTCAATCCCGAAGGCTTTCCCTAGTTTATTCACATCCTATTTCCTTCAGTGATAAAAATCTCAACTTTGAAAAAGTTGCTTTGAGGAATTACAAATGTTGGCCATCTGTTAAGACTCTTGTCCATAATATAGGTGTCTTCAAATACATCAATTTATTTCCCATCAGCTATGCTCCATCTGATAATCAATTTTAGAAATCTGGCACCATCACAGATTAGCCTCCAAGTAGTTGACCCAACAGATTTTGAACAGACATCATCATAAGCATATCCATATTTTGAATACAATGCTTTGTGTAATATAGAGTTTTTGTCCTGGATGTAATTCCAAGCTAATTTGGCCCTCAAAGGGCTTACTTTGTTTGAGCAAGCATTAAGACTTCTACCACCAAAAATAATTGGTTTGCACATCATCTCCCATTTTACATAATAAAATTTGTGGTTTCCACCATTTTTGCTCCAAATAAAGCTTCCATAAAGCTTATCTATCTCATTAAGTATACCTTTAGGTACCCATGATAAAGTAGAAAGAAAAGTAGGGAAGGTTAGAAACACTGATTTAACTAAAGTAATTCTTCCTGCTAAGGATAATATTTTACCTCCTCAAATGTTCAACATCCTTAATGCCTTATCTATGATGAATTGAAAATCTGATTTAACTAATCTTCTCAATGCAATTTTTACTCCCAAATATTGCATTTCTTTGACTGTTTTGAATCCCATGATCTTGAAAATGGCCTTCTTCCTTCTCCTTCTAATTGAATTTCCAAATAACATACAAGATTTGCTATCATTAATCATAAGCCCTGTCCAATCACAAAAGTTCATCAAAATGGCATTCACTTCTTTAATTTCCTTTAAACTTGCTTCTAAAAAGATAACCACATCATATGCACCTAGTAAATGTGATATTCTATGCCCACCAGGATTCACATGAATCCCTATGTTATTACTACTTTGAGAAAAGCATTCGTTATAAGTTGTGAGCATAGAATGAAAAAAAAAATTGTGATAGAGGACAACCTTGATGAAATCCACTAGAAACATTGATCCAATCCGTGAGGTTCCCATTAATCAACAAAGAAAAGGATGGATCTTGAACACATTCCAATATCAATTTGGAAAATTTCATTGGAAATCTAATGTAATCTAGTGCTTTTTACAAAGTAGACCACCCCATTGAGTCATAAGCTTGCTCCATGTCAATTTTGAAAGAAATTAGCCCTTTAGTGGTTTTAGAAAACTGAAGCTTATAGAAAACTCCTTGAGCTATAAGAACATGATCAAACAGCTATCTTCCTTTCACAAAAGCCACTTGTTCTTTAGAAACCAATTTTTGAATAATAGGAGACAATCTATTTAAAAGGACCTTAGTCGCCACTTTATAGACCGTGTTGCACAAGCTAATAAGTCTATAATTAGAAGGAGATAAAGGATTACTCACCTTAGGAATCAATACAATAATTGTCTCTTTCCACTCCTTACACATCTTCCTTGAGCAAAGAAAATGGTTGATTGCATTCCAGAAAACTTCCTTTATTATGGACCAATAGGATTTAATGAATGCGTAAGTAATTCAATCCTTTCTCGGTGATATATTTCCTCTTGCCTCCTTGATCACAGATTCCACCTCCTCTATGGAGAACTCCCTGCTTAACATATAAAAATCATCTTCCTACAAAGAGTAATTTGAATTTGGCCATCTAGTTAAAGTGCATCTTCTAAACCTCCACTTGTCTTTGAAAAATTTGATCATAACCTCTTCAATTAGCTGTTGATCCTCCACAATAATACCTTTATCATTTTTTATTTTGTTAATGAAATTAGAGTTCTTTCTAGCACTAGCAAAAGCTAGAAAGAATCTAGAATTCTTATAACCATCTTTAAGCCATTTGTGTTTTACATGTTGCCTCCACCAAGTGTTCAAATGAGCCAAAGTGGAATTCAACTCATTTACTTTCTTTTTAAGGATCCAACTGTCTTCTACCGAGAGCCAACCTTCTTCAGCTTCTTTTTCTTTTAGCTTCAGTATATCTCCTTTTAATTCTTCTCTAGCAAGATTTAAGTTTTTGAATTTGGCTTAGCTCCAATAGAAAAGATTCTTCAAAACTCTTTTCAATTTATTGTTAAGAACATGAGAAGGTCCACCAAAATCTTTATTCCTCCATGCCTTTCCACCACCAATAAGGAAGTTGGTATAGAAGCCCATACCTCTTCAAATTTTATGATTCTCTTAGCACAAGGATTGAATTCCAACAAGTTTAATAAAATAAGACAATGATCATATACAACTCAAGCCAAATGTATCACCACCATTCGATGAGCCGATTTAAAGGCAACAGAGTTTATAAAACATCTATCGAGTCTCTCCAGAATTCTATTAGCACCTACTTTGTTGTTACGCCAAGTGAACCTTGGTCCAATCCGTCCTACCTCATGCAAATCATTGCAAGATAAGAAATATTGCATCTCTTTAGGTCCTTGGGAAAAGTCAAATCATCTCCCTCCTCTTTTGTCCTCCTTAGTAAGCAAGCAATTGAAGTCACCCCCTATCACCAAAGGAAACTCAGTATCGGAATACAATTCCAGTTTTTCCCAAAGCAATCTTCTTCTATATACATCTTTTTTACCATAGATAGTAGCTAGTCTACATCATCCTTTATTGGGAACATCAAGTTCACAAATAACCAATTGAGAAGAAAAATCCAAAACATTGAAAGAAGAAAAGTTATATCTCCATAGCACCAAAATTCCTCCCGATAAGCCCACATAAGGAACTTGAAATAACTTCCAATCTGTGCCAATCATAGAATCTATCTCCCATCTATGAATAGAAGATAATTTGGTTTCAATCAAACCCACAAAAAATACCCCATGATCTTTGAAAGTTCGATCGGGATGTTAATCCCTATGAACTTAGTCCCAAACTAACCAAGAGGGGGGGTGAATTGGTATTTTAAAAAGTTCGTTTTTAAACAAAGAAATAAAGTCACATAAACCAAATCACACCACGAAAATAATGCAGAATTTAAACGTGCGGAAGCAAGAAAAGAAACACAGAGATTTATAGTGGTTCGGTCGACTCGACCTACGTCCACTCCTTGGAGGCACCCTCCAAGTATTGCACTACACAAAAAGTGACTCTCCTTTAGCCCCCACGGCTAGGTGGAGAAACCCTCACAAGAACCTCCTTTTTGCCACCCCGGCAAGGCAGAGAACCTATCTCCTTTTGCTTCCTCCTGAAGCTGGCAGAGAACCAGAACCAAAAGCAAAACTCCTTACCTCTACCGACCCTTCCACGGACGAGAAACTCTAGACGAAGACGACGCAGAGAGATCCTTGAAGCAACCCTTGTGAAACCCCTCACAAGCTCCCCCTCATAAGATCCTCTCTCTCTCCTCTCTCTCTTTCTCTCCTCAAGGTCTTCTTAGGTCAAGGCAGCAGCCAAAGGTCTTGAAAAACGTTGAACAAGAGCTCTTTAAAGATAAAGAGCTTCAAAGGGAGCTCATTAATTGCAAAGTTGCCGACTTTATCGTAGGCCGATATGGACATCGGCCTGGCCGATCAGTACAAATAATGAAGATCGCCAGAGCATAGCCCTGAATGGAAAACAGACGATTGAAAAATAGTGATCACCAGGCGATCCACCGATCGTTCCTGGCCGAATCTCTCT
>NW_021383694.1:32500-60645 GCF_001605985.2 Dendrobium catenatum | reverse complement strand
CTAATGATGGCTGCCTTAATTAAGAACCCCTGATTAGATTTTCTGTTTTAAGCCCGATCATCCAGGACGATGTAAATATCGTCCTGGCCGATTTGAGTAAAACAAAAATTCTAAGTCTCTCAAGGGTGTGTGTGTAGGGTTACTTAGCATCAGTCTCTTTGAACATTACAAATAGACTCAAGAAGAGAAAAAATAAAGTACAGACTGACTCAACCCTAACCTATGCAATCTTGAATTGGCTTCGTTTGTTCGTCCGATCTTCGATTCCTGAAAAGTTAGAAGTTACAGGCAGTCCAAGAGAATCAATAGTATTTGTCAATCATCAAAACATAAGTCATGAAAATAGATTTGCAACAATTAGCAGCCTCCTCCTTCATAGATCTTGTCCAGACTTTATTGAAATTCTTGTTTATGATTCTACCCTTTCCATATTTCACATGGACCCAAGGTCGATACAAGTTGTTACCTTCAACCATTCCTCCTTCCAGCACTTTCGTAGAAGCTTTATGAGTTTCATTGTTAACATAATCAACATTTTTAACTTGATTGTTTGATTCCTTAGATCCTTCAGAAGAATCTAAACATTTCTCCATACAATTCTTTTCCAAATGCCCTATCCTTCCACATTTGAAACAAAAATTTGATGTCTTCTCATACTCAATTTTTTAAAAAACTTTTCCTTGGCTTCCCTCAACCCATATCCCCAAGGGCAATTTGTCATCAAGCTTGATCCGAACACAAATTCTTACAAATTCTCTCCTCCCCCACTAGAACATATTCCCGTCAATTAGATAGGGTGTTCCTATCATTGAAGCAATTCTACAAACATTGACCTCATCCCACCATTACAATGGGAGATTATGCATTCTAATCCAAATGGGAGCCATAAGCCCTTTTAATGAGGAAGGAGAAAAGGAAGGAGACCATTTATCCATTCCTTTAAAATGTTCATTGACATACCAAGGGCCACTAGAGGAAATATACTCCAAAGCACCACATTCTTCAAAGGCACAAAGTGCCCATCCCATTCCAAGCATAGTCATATGAAACTTTCCAAATTGGAACCATTTCCTTCTTAATTCCAAGCCAATTAAGTGGAATGGAACATTCTCCCCAAACACTTTAATTACCAGCAATTTCTAGAGCTTCCTTGAGTTTTCTAACTCATTTTCCAAATCCATTTTCACCACCATGCCATTTTCTTTAAAACCTTCACCATAATTCACATTAAGGGCTCTGATATTAGAATTTCTATTCCATACAGATGTCCCAGCTCACTGAGACCGAGCATTTCATTATTTACTGCCCGTGTTACAGTTTCCCAAAACACTAGATTCACAAATGCCAAACTCTTCCAGGTCTTTACCAGATGCTCCCTTATGTTGAAAAACTTCTGATTGTTGTTCATCAGAATTCATTTTTCTAGAGTCTCTAGCTATCTTGTAGTTCAGTTTTTTAATTTTTTCAGCAGCTTCATGTTCTTCCAGGATTTCAGATCATTTCACAAGCATTTTGTCTTTGATATATTCATTTATTACATTCTTAGGGACAGATGTGGAAGGAACTTTAATCACTTTATTGGATTTAAGAGGATTCTTCTTAGACGAATCCACCAAAATTGATTTTCTCTTGCCAACACATTCAGTGCCCTTCTTTGGGAATAGCAGTGCTCCTTCATTAATCTTCAATGGCATTATAGATTTGAATCATAGATTAGCTTCATGGTCGAAACCAGATTTACCATCTCCAAATATAGGTGGAGAACAAAAAGAAGCCCCCCCCTGTGGAGTAAAAAGGGCTCTGCTGGATCTAAGGTTGTCTTGAGATACTTTAACCGTCAAAGGTCGGTGACTCTTCGTCGACATCCAACGATAATAGAAATTCCATGAATCAGGAATTCAAAAATAAGTACATTATAAATATAGTGTAATCAAAATAAAATATGTAACCAGGAGATATGAGTACAATATAATTCTACATGTAACTACTAAACATAGTGCACTGTGTTGGCAAAAGTGTGTGAACATGTATATTTATGCTATGTATTGAAAGTAAGCAAACAAATATAAGATTCCTTCTAAGTAAGGCATCTACAAGCACACAAAAATAACCACCGACCTAGTCCATGATAAATTGAATTTTCCTACGAAACCATCTAAAATGTAATAGGGTTGTGTGTCTTCAATATGACCTATCAAATCTTATTTTTTGAGTTATTTGGATTTGAAATTCTTTATTTATTAGAATTTACAAGGAATTTATGTTTAATTTCAAATATTAATGATTTGGTATTTTGTTATTCAAGTTTTAAGTTGTTTGAGTTTGATTATTTAATTTTAAAGAACCACGTAAGGTAATGACTCAAAAGTATAGAAGTCACTAAACTATAAGCCTTAAGGCTCATAAATGTAATGAATTCATTTTCCAATATAGGATAGAATGATTTCACAGTCCTTGAAGTTTGTTTTAGTGTTTTAATTAGTGATTTAGGAGATAGTTATTATAAATAATGTGTTAATCAAAATACTCCAAATTTCTTTGAAGTACTCAACCCCACATCCTAGGCCTTATGAATCTAATGCATGTATGCCCTCCAGATTAAATCAAGTATATGCATAAAAGACTTCTTAATTTAGTTTAAGGGTTTAATTAGGTGCTTTGGTGTTTTAACTTTAAGTTAATATTATTTATCTTAGTTGACTTGAGTTAAAGTGAGATAATTTGAGTGTTTCAGTTTGATTTTAGTGTTACAAAATTTATTTAATGTTCTCAAAATTTAATTTATTTATGATTTATTTATTAAATTTTAATTATTTATTTCACTTCCTCCTTATAGAAAGAAATTGGTTTGGGTTTTGATTAATCAAATCAATCTCAAATGTTGAGGAGATTGATATCAGTAGTCAATGATAACCCAAGGATCATTCCTTGAAAATTTGGGATTTATTAGATTAATATTTAATTTTATATTATTGTGTTTAATTAATAATTATTTATGATATAATGTTAAATTATTTAAAATTAGAAGTTAATTTTGTTTTTTTCTTGATTATATGATTAATTTAGATTTTTATAACTTTTTTTATATTTTTAGGATTTTAGTTGATTGAAAATTTTTAAAAATTTAGCCCCAAAATATGAGCTAAAATTAGGGCTCATTAATTAATTGAACTATTTGATTCCAATTAAGGTAAAATTTATTTTTAGTGTTTATCATATCACTAATTATTTTATATTTGAGTTTCACCCCTATTCGATGTCAAGGGAATTTCTTAGAATTTTTGTAATTTTTCTAGACATAACCCTAAGTGGATTTACCTAGGTGTCTCTACTATTTAATTTGTCTTGCAATAAATTGCAACTTACCCTTTCAATAATGTAAACAATCCACAAAATTTTGGTGAGAAAAGTTTTCTTGTATTGAGAGAATTATTTTTTAAATGTTCTTGGTCAAATAATATCCTATGACCTTAAAATATTAATTACAAAACTCTAGGGTTTCACCAAGCCCAAAGAAAATTATTAGATGTTGGGGAGCATCCCCTAGTTTACACTTTCAAAATCTAAGCCTTAGATAATGCATGGTTAGAGAGTAAATAGAGAAAAATGGTGGGTGTTTAAATGAAAATTACTCTATGAATATTTATCAAATTAGTTTTTTTTTTTAAATGAAGAGCTCATCACCCTAGTTCCATAGAAACCAAGATAATTAAACTTGGATAAAAAAAAAATTCTATGAACTTTAAAGTTTTGGCTATCTTTTTTTTAACTTAAAACATACTTTTATTGAAATGGCAGCCTTGACAGTGACTTAGTGATTGACAACCACAAGTCAGCATGAGAGAGGTTATGCAGTTCAACACAATGATTGCCAATCATTGGCACATTAAAAATGATTTCATAGCAGTCATGCTAGTGGTGATGTAGGGTCGTTGGTGGTGGGTGAAATGTAGAGGGATTGATTCTTAGCTTTGGCTAGACAACACCGATGGTAAGACATGTATGAAAGACCAATGCCTAGAGGATGCTTGGATTAAATGTTAGGATGTCTTCAAGAAAAATAACCTTAAGGTTATTTTGGATATCCTCACAAGAAGGTTTTGAAGTCTTGGGAAGATTGGAGAGTGAAGAGGGGTTCTCCATTAGTAGAATTGAGTTAATGAGAGCTCTAAAGATGGCTTGGATGGGGATTTTTGTTGGAATGAGTGTTTTTTGAGAGATTTTTACTATTTCATGTGCTTTGTTTGAATGGAGGGATGAGATGGTTTGGAGCATTTTTTTCTAGTTGTTTGTTGTGTGTATAAGGTAATTAAGGGATAAAGAGTTATCCAAGAAAGGATAAAATGAGTTAGAAAAGAGTTTTAACATTTTTTGAAGGGGGGCAACTTGAAGTTGGTTTGGGTTGAGGCAAGAGTTTGAGGTGATTTTAACCATGATTATGAAGGTTTTAAAAAGGGTCTAAGTGGTTTAAACTAGCTGGTGTTAAGAGATTTGATAAATTTGAAAAGTTTGACCATAAATATGATTGAGTATTTTTGATATTTTTTATTAATCCGATCACTTTGATTTTTCAATGCTAGTCAAGCTAACTAGAATAAACTATAGGGAGTGTTTGGAGACTAGTTAGGACAAGTGTTTGAGGTTTAATATCATGGGTTTGGAAATTGAATTTGGAAAATTGTTTTTGAATTGGTTTTAAGTTTTTTGACTAAGTTGACAAAATCAACTTGATTAAATAAGGTCTCTATGGCTTTGAATCATCACAAGCATAAGGGAGTTTGGATTTGAATGTTTGATGGATTTAATTAATGTGAATTTGAATGTTTGGCATAAATTGAGCTAGTCAACTATTAATTGGGCCAGGTTGACCAAATATGTTCAATCATGAGAAGTTATGTTTTAACTAATTTACTATAATTCTAATATGAATTGGAGTTTATTAAATTTCATTCAAAGAGTTTAATCAATTGGGCTAATTTAAGCGAGCTCAACTAATTCAACCAGGTCAGGCATGAGGAAGGAAAATAATAAGGTAGATATATAAAGCTCTAAATGGTAAAGTCTGAACCCTAATTGAAGTCAAGGAGTCTATGTACTGCAGAGAGTAATGCATTAAGCCTATTGAATATGATTTAGTATTTAATGTTTAATTACCTCAAGTAAAAATGAGGTTAAGTTAATAAGTTCCATTAGCTAATTTTCTATTGAATAGGGAAGCTAAATATTGGTCATTAGGAAAATAGAGAGAAAGGTTTTTGGGGAGATTGAATGATCTAATATGCTGGGAAAGTTCATTGAGATTTGTTATACCTCCTCTACCAAACACTATATACATGAGTCATTTCTAAGGCTAGTACATAGAGTCATGTTTATGATGCTTATTAATACTTTTAGAGGGAAGTCCTATCATTTTATGACAGTTTAAGGGATCCACTAGTACCATTCCATATCATTTATTTTTTTGTGCTAGAAGAGAGATATTAATTAATAGAGAAAGATTAGATGGTCACTTAGTAGTGGTGGTCTACTAGTAAGTAGATATTTAGAGGATATAATTCTATAAATGGATTTAGTTGAAAGAGAATTATGTTTAGACTTAAAGATTTCAAGGGAGTCATATCTATATCAATTTTTATAGGTAGTAATGGAATACGTTCTGAGGGATCCATTAGTTGTATAGCTATCTTTAAGAGCCGTTGCTGGTTATAAGGTGTAAGGTAGCTAGTCAATGCTAATATGTGACTTATAGAGTTTGAAATATACTTAAGTTTTCTTTGATATGGAATTAATGTAAGCCCACAAAATCATGTATGTATACATGCATAATCAAGTAATAAAATGAAAGAGTTAAGTTTCAAACCCATGAGAAAATATTATGCTTTGTTATAACTTAACTACTACTGCTACTTCAAATGCACGACTTATCCTATTGAAAAAAAAAACAAATATTTTTTAGTTTTTATCACTAATAGAAAAACTTGCAAAAAAAAAAAAAAAGGTTACTTATGAAAAAATATATGTTGGACTAATGGATTTATAAGAACTAGCTTTCTCAATAAGACTCTTAAATAAGATGTGGATAAGAGTATATTCACCCTAGATATTTTGTGGTCTTCCTATAAATTTTCTATCTCCAAAGAGCTTAGAATATTGAAACATCTTATGTCTAGGCATGCGAATATTTCATTTTAATACACTTAATTAATCCAACATTCCTCCATGAAGGCTAAACATCACACTAGATTTTAACTACACACATGATCATTATATGCATTAAATAAAGAAAAAGAGATATTAAAAACATTAATTCTTTCATTAAAGCACAAGAGTCTATATAAGTACATACTTTGCTTACTACATCATTAAACCAAAACTAAAGAATTAACTTAACATGGAGGGAATAACAAGCAAAATCAATATCATTTTATTCAATGGAAGAAGAGATACAAAAGACATAAAAAGAAAATTATTTCCAGGAAGGATCAAATGATATTTTCCACACTACTTCCACCAATTATAGAATTTCTTATAATGATAGGCTAATATCTCCACAAAGTAAGAGTATATTACACTTTCCTAGCCTCCCTTAGACTAAAGTCTAAAGGGGAGCCAGAGAAATACACTTACAAGGATAGGATTTCTATCCACTGACAGAACTCGCTAATAAATGAACTAAAAAAATATTTAATTATATTTTTGCAGCAATGGTCTCAAGCATTGCGATGCTCGATATAGTGGAATCGTGGCAATGAAAAATGAAGTAGCTTTTCGATGCTAAAAAGTATACTCATTTGTGGCTTACATGGCATGATTACTAATTGAAAAGATACATCTTTTAGCTGAGTTAGTGTAGCTCATAACATTAGTAACTACTCTGTTATGGTGGTCAAGAAGTTTGAACTCTGGATCCTCAAATAGAGAATCCGATGTTGAGGCATTGGAAGGTATGATGTTAGGGATTTCATTTTTTAGAGACACCTAGCACTACAGTACTAAATTTTGGCGTAGCAGTGTTATATAATGCCACAATACTTATTATGGGTTAATTATGGTGATTGAAGATAAAGAAGACTGGCACCACAACATCGAGAACTAGCACCTCGATGTCACTGAACATAGTGCTGCAGTGCAATATACTCGGGGCCATGGTGCTTTTTGAAATTTATAATTTCTATCATTTCAAAACATTTTTTGTATAATTCAACTAAAAGAATGCATTTTCATTGAACTTCAAATACAATAAATAGTAAATAATTTATACTTACTAAAATCCCCACAATATAAACTCTAGCTCATCATAAAGCAATAATAATATATAGCCAAAGTAAAAATTAATAATTTAAAATTACTAAAATATAAGATAATACAAAATAATATATAAGCAATTTGGAATAAATAAATTTATAATTCTAATTTTAAAACATCATAACAATTATCCCAATTTGTCACCCTTGTGATTGCTTATTTTGAATCTATTAGCTATGTTTATAAATATAAAATTAACTTCTGAATATAGAATGAATAATGTTGCCTAGGGACTAGTAACTCATAGTAAAATAGGAAATTTATTAGTATAATGTCATATGTACTATTTTACTAATTTAATACTTTTTTATTTAATTAAAAAGATATATTTGAATTTAAGATATAACTAATTCCAATTTTTTTATGTTCTCATCTTTTTCATTTTTTGTAATATTTTATTTAATTTTTAAAAATTTTCTTTCCTTTATTATTTTTAATGTGCATACTTAATTATTTTAATATTAGTTTTTTTTTTTACTTAAATAGAATTTGAATATATCTTACCATGCAATCATGGGATCGTACGTGATAATTGTACGGAACTATTTCAGCCATATGATTCATCAAAAAGTTGTGTCTGATCATACTATAGGATCAGGCTTTGTATGTGATGAATAGAGACATGGATCTCATCCTGAGGTGTAAAGTTGTATGATTGTTGACAAAATGATTCGTACACTATGAATAGGTGTTCATACGGTATGATCGATAATAAATGTCATACCAAACCAAATTCAATTCATCCCAAATGAAATTGACACGTGGATCGTACAATATAAATATGTGTTTATACTATTCAATGGTTAATGATATGAATAATCTGGATCATTCATGAAGCCAAGGATTGTGATCAAAGTAATGATGTGCATATTGTACAATACAAATGTGGCTTATACATTACAATTAGGAAACAATTGTGATTTTCAAGATAGATAATAAGGTTCAGTAAGGTGGTTCGTGCGATGATCATGACATAATCATAAAGAATGATAATAAAAAAACAAAAAGAATAAGAACATTAAATAAAAATAAAATCACAAAAAAATCACAATACAAAAACACATACATTGGGAAGCTCATGAATGGCTGATTTCAAGTGATAGGGACACAATATTAAGCCTAAAAACCACATGCTCACACTGGGCCTTTTATGAGAGCCCTTAAATCTAAAAATCATGGAATAACAGTTTTGAAAGGCCAAGTGAGTTTGAGTCCCTTCTTGAATTTGGATAAATCATCAGAATGCTTGTTGTGCTATGTTTGATGCAGTTTTGGTATACACTACAAGTGTGTTTTATGATGAATGGTGTAAGTGTGGTTAATGTGTCCTAACACACCACATGAATAACATCTAACATTAGGAAAAGGGTTAACTAACCTATTATAGTTATGATTCCTATTCCTAGGTTTAAGAGATGCATAACATGGTGAGAGCTTACAAACAAGTTTATTTTAAAAAGCCTTTACTTTTTTTAATAGCATTTCAATAGAACTTTCAAGAGAAGATATTTAAATTTTTAAGAGTGTTCACTTAGATCTAAAATGTTAACACATGCTTCTAACTATTTAAATGATTTTTTTAAATCAAGATGCAATGCTTTCAAAGAATCATGTGTTTAAGATAAAGCAGAATATTCTTATTTAATTCATCAGACTCATCCAGCAAAGCCATATGACCCTTAAAAACATTTGAACCATATTTTCTTTTTGTAGAACTGAGCATTCAATTTTCAAGCTAGCATGCTTCTTTTTCCATTTTGTGTAAGAACCATGAATCTCTTTTGAAACAACATGTAATTTATAACATGAAAAATGACATACCTCATCTTGATCAGACTGATCGAGATTGTTATTTTTTATTAAGCATAGATTTTTCACTTTCCCTTCTACTTCTGTTCTAGATGAATCTTGATCAGACTGATATTTTTATTTGCCTTTTTAGTAATTCACTTTATCTTCAACATTCTTCTTTCTTTGTGACCTTTGAGATTTGGGCAATCAGTTTTAACATTCACTAGTTTCCTGCATTCATAACGGACAATATCATTAAAAGCTTTAGAATTTATATATTTCTTACCTTTGCTCCATTGTTGATAATTATTTTGCTTTTTTCTTAGAAAGCTTCTAAACTGTCGAGTCATCAGTGTGATTTCTTCATCTCGTCCATCAGAGAAACTGTCTCAATCATTAGCCCTGAAAGAAAATAATCTGAGGCTAAAGGAAATGGAAAGGGAGAATACTGGATCTTTAGAAATTGATGTTGGGAAAAAATCAAAAAATCTGTGAGTATGGTTATGAACCCTAAACCTCTGATTAGAAAATCTTCTCCTAAATCTTTCAAAGAAACTTTTTCTGGAAGTGATGGTACTGAAAAAACTAGTTTAAAAATTTATACATTGTCTTTTAAGGGTTTACCTACGATTCTTGTTTTTGATGAGGATATTTTAAAATAAGCAGAACCTTTTAAATTTACTCTTGTGGGAAAGTTTTCTTTTAAAAGGCCTTCTATGGAAGAAATTTGTGGCTTTTTTCATAGTCTTAAACCCTCGGGATCTTTCTCTGTTAGTCTATTAGATCATCGTCATGTTTTTATAAATTTATCAAATGACATTGATTATACAAGAGTTTTCTTGAGGAGATCTTGTTATGTTAGAAACTTTCAAATGAGACTTCTGAAATGGTCTCCAGATTTTGATATTGATTCAGAATCTCCTATTTGTCCGGTTTGGATTTCTCTACCTAATTTATGCATGCACTTTTATAATCATACTATTTTTCAAGCGATTGGGTCTATTTTTGGTAGACCCTTACAAGTGGATCAGGCAACGGCTAACAAATCTCGCCCTTCCGTGGCTAAAATTTTGGTTTAACTAGACATTACGAAGGAATGTCCTAAGGAAATATGGCTGGGATCGGAAACAAATGGGTATACACAGAAAGTTGAAATAGAAAATTTTCCTATTTTTTGTACTCATTGTAAACTGCATGGTCATTATACTAATAATTGTTTTATTCTAAATCCTTCGTTTAAAGCTAAGGTTAATAAGAATTTAAACCAAGGAAATATTGGAAAGGAAAAGGGGGCATAACCGGTTATGCATGATTTGTTAGCCCAGGAAAAAGTTGTGGAAACAAAAACTGTGGAAAAAATATTTGATTCTGTTCCTGAGAAAAAGTTAGAGGAAATTTTTGATTATATTCCTAAAAATTAGGTGGATAATGATAAAAAATATTTATAAGGGAACAAGCAATGGGAAATCATCCCTTATAATAAAGCTCCAAAAACTATCCTTTTTAATAAATTCTTTATTTTGGATCACACTAACAATATGGATGATGGTAAACAGGAATCAACTGATGCTTTTTTTCCTATTAAATAAACCTATAAATGTTTCTTTTGAGCCTTTATAGGTTGAGGAGTTAGGTGGAACAAATGCAAATACCTTTTCTATTCCTGATTTTTGCCCTGAAACGAAGGAGAAAGAATTAGAAGAGGGCGAACTGGTCGGTGAACAAGGAAATGAAGTGCAGTCTCTTTATAATTCTTTGGCCTTAGTGGATATTTCTTTCAGAGAAGGTTTGGAAAAGGGAAAAGTTTTTAACTTTTGTTATAATACTTAGATATAAGAAAAAGAAAAGCAAGAACAAGTTTGTTAAAAATGGGAAGGCTACTAAATCATTAACTAAATCTTTATCTTTTCATAATGATTAATATTTTAATTTGGAATGTTAAAGGAATTGAATCCCCCTCTATTAAGAATAGGATTTAGAATTTATCTCGTATTCATAATTTAGAGTTATTGGTGATTCTTGAACCCATGATAAATGTTAATAATATTGTTCATGTTAGTAGAATGCTTGATTTTAGGAATTATTTTTCTAATATAACTAACAAAATATGGTTGTTTTGGTCTAATAATGTTACCTTATATGTTATTGATGATCATAATCAAGTCGTTAATGTGTCCATTTCTTATTTTAATTTCAATGTGAAAGGGTCTTTAGTTTATGCTGCTTGCAATAGATGTGATAGAAGAATTTTTTTGAACTCTTTGACTAACTTTGCTTCTACTGTCAATGAACCTCGATTTGTTGGTGGTGATTTTAACATTATCCTTAATGCTAATGAAAGACTTAGTGGGGCTTCCCCTAATACTAATTCTATGGATGATTTTTCCAATATGATTAATGATTGTGCTTTAGTGGATATATGTTTTATAGGTTCCAAATTTACTTGGAACAACAATCACCTTTGGCAAAGACTGGATAGTGTTCTTTTTAATCATGTTTGGATATCCAAATGGCCTTTGAGTATGATTGAACATTTGAGCAGGTGCCTCTCAGACCATTGTCCTTTACTTATTTCTATCAAGAAAAATGATGATAATAGTAAATGTATGGCTTTTTTTAGATTTCAGAATACGTGGCTTCAAGATTCAGATTTTTTAAATTTGGTTTCTTCAAACTGGAATGCTTGCATTGGTCCTGATAATTCGGTAAGAGGTATGGTTAGGCTTTGGTTGAAATTGAAAAGATTGAAACAATTTATAACCTGATGGAATAAACATCATTTTAAGCACATTTTTCCTAACATTAAAAAAATAGAAGAGACTGTGTGTTATCTTGAAAACCTTATTATTTCTGATCCTAGTGTTATTAATGAGTTGAATGAAACTAAGGATAATTTGATTAAGTTTCAGGATATGAAAGAAACTTTTTGGAGACAAAAATATTCGGCTAAGCATTTAAATGAAGGGGACAGAAATACTAAGTACTTCCATGCTTTGGTTAATAAAAAGAAAAACCTTAACTTTATTAAAAAGTTAAAGATGATAATGGTAACTGGATTGAGGAGGGGATGCTTCATGATTCGGTTATCAGGTATTTTACTAATTTGCTTAGTAAGAAGGCAAATATTATTCCTATGGTTAACCTCATCTTATTGAAAAAGTTATTTCTTTTGATGATTACATTGCCCTTGCTATTGCTCCTCTAAAAAATGAGATTTTCTTGGTTGTTATGTTTATGAATGCTAATTCGACTGCTAACACTGATAGGATTACTTCCTTATTCTTTCAAAGGTGTTGGCATATTATTAAAGGTGATTTAATAGCTGCGGTGGTTGATTTTTTGAGGGCAATATTATGCTTAGATTTTTTACTTCTACAGCTATTGTTCTTATTCCTAAGAAGGATAATCCTGATCATTGGAGTGATTTTAGACTGATTAGCCTTTGCTCATTTTTTAATAAGTTTACCTCTAAGATTATAGCTCTTAGATTAGGATCTTTGCTTCCTAGATTGATTTCACCTAATCAATCTGGGTTTGTTAAAGGCAGGCTTATATCTGATAACATTTTGCTCACTCAAGAATTAGTGCATGATCTGGACTTGAAGACTATAGGAGGTAAAGTGCTTTTAAAACTTGATATTTCTAAGGCCTTTGATAACTTGTCTTGGAATTTCTTGTATGATATTTTATCTTTATTTGGATTTTCGAATTTGTTTATTAGCATTATTAAAAATTCTATTTAGAATGTTTGGTTTTCTGTGATTCTTAATGGTACTTCTAATGGTTTTTTTCACTCTTTGCATGGGATTAGACAAGGTGATCCTTTGTCTCCATCGCTTTTTATCATTTCTATGGAATATTTTTCTAGGTGTTTTAATTCACTTTTTGAATTTTATCCTAGTATGTATTTTAGGTCCAAAGGGGGCTTTCCTATATCTCACCTTTATTTTGTTGATGATTTTATAATTTTTTCTAACGGTAGTTTTAATCATGTTAAAAGAATGAAGGATTTTCTTGGTCTTTTTTCTTTAGAAAGTGGTCTTCTTTTTAATGCTTCTAAATGTACCTTTTATGTTTCTAAACAGATTTCTAGATCTAATATCAATAGAATGGATCACCTTGTCGTTTAAGTACTTTTTATTTTTGAAGAAATGCAAAATGAGCAAAACTTGCCGTTTAAGTACTTTTTATTTTTGAAGAAATGCAAAATGCATTAAAGATCAACCAAAAGAAAGCCTAGGTACAACTAGTGAGAGTTAAGCACCCTATCACTTTCCTCCTTTACAAGATGAACAAAAGAAGAAGGAAGTGTACTCTCACAAAATAAATCCCAAATGAAATTAAAAGAAAAATCAAGGTTAGCACAATAATCGACTACCTTATTACATTTTCTATCAACAAAATGAAAAATAACGTTATTCCAATTATTTAAGAAGGAGAAATCTTCATCTACTATGCTTCCACCAAATTCCTTCTCTTTGCTATACAATTTTTGAAGAAATAGGATCACATTCTTATTATCTCCTTCCAAAATAATACCTTTAGCATTGAGTAAACAATCCTTCAATACCTCCTTAAGAGAGCTGAATGCTAAGAGCTCTACATGTGCTATATCCCAATGCATTCCATGAAAGCCAAAAGCCAATATAAACCTTCCCTTGAAGTCTCGGACAATGCCTCCAATACTTGCACCATAGTCATTCTTCAATGCAGCATCTACATTAATTTTGTACCACTCGGGTGGAGGAGGATGCCATAATTCATAATACAGTCCCATGGACCGACCAGCATCTTAGTAATCTGAGATATCCTTGCTCTGTTTATCCATACTCACAAAGCTAATCAAATTTGCTGCCATGATTGAAACACTATCTTCAACCTTCCCATGTTTTGCCTTATTTCTGTTATTCCAAGAAAACCATAACAAAGCAAAATACAACTTCACAAACAGATAAATTATCTTCATACAATAATTTGAACTCAGCCAAACATTGCTGAAAAGAACAGAAAATCAGAACATGAAAACCCCAATCTCTTAACTTAAGGAAAACTTAAATCAGCTTTGAACACTTAGGAGAAACATAGTCTACATCCTCCACCTCCTCGCAACCTCTAGGACAGAGGTTACAGCTAGTTAACTTCCTTATCTTCAGAAAATCTGCTATTGGAATTGCTCCCTTGCACAATCTCTAAATGAATAATTCTATTTTGGCGTTCATTTTCACCTTATGAATCCAAGAATTGGGATCCACCAATGCTACGTCCTTCATAACTTTTTCACTTAACATAGATGAAACCAATTTCCTAGATAATTTCCTCTTCAGCTCCATACACTCTGTCTCTAAATCCTGGCAAATTTGAATGTTGCGGATCAGTTTCACTAGTTCTTCCCCAAAAAAAGGAAGCAGCTTCTCCCTATTCCACCTACCATCTTGAATAAAGCAATAAAGAGTTGTATTATCATCCTCTAAAATAGCCACAAAAGTTGGCCATTTAATCAAGCATTTATCTAAGATCCATACATACTTCAATACATTTATGTTTGTACCTTTCACCACTTTCTATCTTATAAAACTTTTCAGAGCCTTCCAACCACTAGCTATAATCTTCCATGTAGAAGAACCACCCTTCAAGGTTTCATTTCTCCACCACTCACTACCATATTTAGCCAAAAGAATTTTGTTCAATAAGGAATTAGGATTCAACACTAGATTCGAAGCAAACTTTGCTCTCATTGGATCCAAACTGGATATAGCCTAGTGAAACCCCCAACCGCCCATTGATCTCAGTTTGCAAAGTTCTTCCCAAGCCACAAAATGCATCCCTTGGCTACCATCGAACTTATTCCATATAAAATTCCTGTAAAGTTTCTCAAATTCCCTCAAAATGCTTAAGGAATAAGAGAATTAGACATAAGAAATAAAGGAAGATAGCTAAAAATTTTTTTTATCAAAACCAATCTTCCCACTAGAGAAATGTATCTATTTCCCCAAGCATTAAGAGTCTTCATAGATTTATCCAAAAGAATTTGGAAATCAGCCTTCCTCAATCTCCTAAGAGCAAACTGAAAGTTCGTTCGGGATGTTAAGCCCTATGAACTTAGTCCCAAGCTAATCTCCTAAGAGCAAACTTGGTCACAAATATTCCATCTTTTCTACCTGTTTAATCTCCATTATCCTTACAATATTCTTCCTCCTTTCAACAGATTTGCTTATAATCAATGCTAATTTTTTAGTATTAAACCTTTGTTCCATCGAAGCACAATAATCACATAAAATGTTTCTTACTTTCTTAATACTTTTTAATTTAGCATCAGAAAATAAGAGGACATCATCTGTATAAAGAAAATGAGATATTTTATGAACATTTGGAGCCATCCTGAAGCCTAATTCCTTGCCTTCATTGAAAATGGCATTAGAGAGAAGTTGGGAACAAATAATAAAAAGAAAGGAGAGAGTGGAAAACCTTGTCAAAACCCACTCTTCCCCACAATCCACTTAGAGAAACCACCATTAATTGAGATAGCAAATCTAGGCTCCATAATGCACTCCATCACCAATTTCATAAACTGATTTGGGAAGCCCAAGATAGCCATCATCTTGTGAAGAGTCTTCCAACACATGATGTCGTAGGCTTGTTCCATATCCAACTTGATTGCTACCATACCATCAGCTACTTTAGACACCCTGATCTTATTTGAAACCTCTTGAGCAAATAATAGGTTATCACCAAAATTTAACCTATTCAATGATACTTTAACCACAGGTAACCTTCTCTTCTGAAATAATTTTTTAGAATGACCACCAATAACCTATTCAATAATACTTTAACCACTATTTTATAAATAGAGTTACTCGTGCTAATTGGGCAAAAACTAACAGGTGTGATTGCATCCTTCATTTTCAGAATAAGCACCACTGGAGTGTCCTTTCATTCCATGCACATTCTCCCTGAAACAAAAAGATTCCTCACAGCTTTGTAAACATCACTTTCTACAATACTCAATATGCCTTGAAAAAGGAATAGGTAATGCCATCATAACCAGGAGCTTTATTGTTACCCAGCAATCTCACTACTTCAATAATTTCCCAATCTGAAATTTTAGCATCTAACCTTCTTCTATCTTCCTCATCCAGAATTCTGTACGGTGTTGGCCAGTTTTCTACACAGTAGTCCCTCTCCTTCCATTTCTCTAGAAAAAACCTGAAGAAAACGTCCACCACTTCCTTAGGATCATCGGTAAACTCCCCATTAGGCTTCTTTACTTGGGATATCCAATTCCCACTCCTCCTAGCATTAGCAAAAAGATGAAAAAATTTGGTATTAGCATCCCCCTCCTCAAACCATCTCACCTTTGCTCTTCGCTTCCACCATGTATTCAATCGACCAAGTGTCAAATTTAGATCCTTAACTTTAGATCTCAGCTTCCAAAGCTTATCTTCACTCAACCAACCCACATTTTCTTCTTCCTCTTGAAGGTGAAAATTTTCCTCTTTTTAGTTTATCCTTCTCTATAGAGAACTCCTTGACTTTGGCCTTTCCCCAAAAATGCAAATCCTTCAAAACTTCCTTACATTTTTTGTTAAGGATCTCCATATCATTACCATGAAAACTTTTCCTCCAAGCTTTAGCTATAATGTGAGCCGAACCTCTATAGGATAACCATACATCCTCAAACTTGAGAACCCCTTTTCTTCTAGTTGAAGAGTAAAAAAATTTCAATATTATAGGACAATGATCTGAAGCAATTCTGACTAAATGCCTCACCACTGCCACCTGAATACAATTGATAGCCAAAGTGTTAAGTAAACACCTGTCCAACCTTTCAAGAATTCGGCCACCTCCATTTTTATTATTGCACCACGTGAACTTTGGTCCCACCACCCCTACCTCATGTAAATCATTCTCATTCATGAAGCCCACCATCTCTTTTGGGCCTTATGAGAACACAAATTTCCTACCTCCTCTCTTATCATCTTGAGAGATTATACAGTTGAAATCTCCCCCTGCAATCAAAGGGACCTTCCTACTAGCCACTTCCTGAATACAACCCCATAAACCCCTCCTCTTCACCACTTCCTTGCTCCCATAAATAGTAGCTAGCATCCACACCCCTTTGTTGAAAACAGTAAGGTCTCCAATAACACATTGTTCTAAATCCTTTAAAACTATAAAACAAGCCAAATCAGATCTCCATAATAACATCATCCCTCCAGACAAGCCATCTAAAGGTAATAAAAAGATGTCCCAATCAGGACCCAAAATTTTCTCAAGTGAAACTTTATCAAAAGCACTAATCTTAGTTTCCACCAATCCCACAAAAAAAATTCCATGATCCTTTATAAATTCCTTAAGGTAGAGAGAAGCCTCTTACCTCCAAGAGAGAGAAAGTAGAGAGAGAAGCTCTGAGAATTCAAAATTCTGTTAATTTGAATTTTCATTTTTTGCGGCATCATCGTCGAAGGTGGAATGTCGACGGAAGGTCGTTGGCCACCTGCGGCGGGCGGTCCATCGGAGGAAAGGCGTACCACGAGAAGGAACAGTGTTGGAAGTGTTCGTGATGTCTCTTCTTCTCCACTGGCTTTTGGAGATGGGAAGATAAAGTTGTTTACAGGTTTAAAATCTTCCTCCATGATGAACTAGCCATTGATCATTAACGAAGGAGGATTAATGATGAAAAAACAATTCTTGGAAGTTCCGGGCAAAGGAAAGAGCATAATTTCATAAGGAAATCTCGAAAATTCTGATAGGCTTCCCAAAAAACATATTGAGAAGGTAAAAGATAAATTACCTATTGTCTTTTGAAATGAACACCTCTGAAGTTATGAAGGAAGGAGATGGTATAGTGATATCCAACATCGAAATGAAGAAGTCTATTGTTTTGAATGAATTGAATGATACTGTTTTGGAAGGGAAGATCAACGAAGTCAATAATTCTGATGCGGAACGGGAGAAGGTCCGATCCTGTTCTTCTAGAGAACTTGGGAAATGTGATGAGATGCTTGAAGTTATGCCTCAAAGAATTAACTCTGTGAACAATCTGAATGCGTGGAATAGAAATAAAAATATACAAGTCGCAGATTTGGATTATGGTGACTGCATTGCTGAAGATGGACATATAGTTAAATTGCACAAGGAGAAAGTTTGTGAGAATTCCATGAAGCTGAACAAATCCTTGGTAGTTAAAATCTTTGGAGATGAAGTACAATTCTCATCAATTAGCTATGAACTTAGAAGACAATGGGAAGTGTTCGGTAAATTCCATCTAACCATCCTTGGTAAAGGATGGGTGTTATGTTCTTTTTTTGAAAATGAACACATGGAAGCTGTTCTGAACAACGGTCCATGGTTTGTTAATGGGAACATAATTGGTATTGAGAAATGGAATAAAAAATTTGATCCAAATTCTCTTGAAGGTCTTTCAGCTCCAGTTTGGATCAGACTACCTAATTTACCACTTTTTTGCTGGGATGAAGTGAACATTTGCTGTATAGCTTCATTGGTGGGGAACCTTACTTAATTGACGGTAACATGTTTCAATGGTCAAGAAGAGAATTCGGTCGTATTTGTGTCGAATCAAGTTGAATGATAAACTACCTACAGGTGTTTGGGTAGAAGGTGAAGAAGGAAAAATTTATCAAAAAATTGAATACGAGAGACTTCCGAATATCTGTTTTGATTGTGGTAAGATAGGCCATGAAAAGAAGGAATGTGACAAAAGCTACTTGTTAAACAAGGATAAGTCTAATCAGATGAATATGGATTTGTCCAAAGATAACAATGAGAAGAATACAGGGGAAGGTAATCAACCAACTGATGATAAATTGCATAAATCTGAAACCTATGGCCCTTGGTTGATGGTTAATTATAGGAAGAAGTATGCTAACAATTTATGGAATAGAAGACCAACTATTTTGATGAACAAAAACAGTAAGATTTCTCAGCAAAAACTATATGTGGCAGTGAAGATACCAGTTATTACTAAACAAGAACTTACAGTGTTATCTCCAGCCAAGAAAATTGCAGTAAATGCAATGGAAAAAGTTTATGTGGTAAGTAGAGCAGAGACAGAATCTCTTATTCCGGTCAATAACAGTTTCAACATCTTGAAGGAATTAGAAGACGGAGAAATTAATGAAAATAACACTAATGTCAATCCAGTGGATACTGTTTCATATTCAGAGGTACCGGATTCTACAATGATTGTTAGCAAGGAAGAACTGATAGTAACAAATTCTTTTGGCATATCCTCTAACAGTATTGGTACTAAGGGTATAGAAGATTCATCTCAATCGTCTAAAAGGAAGAAGAATAAGCAACTTAAAGACCTGGGACCGATCAATGCTTCTATTAGAAGTCGAAGAATGGAAATGGAAGAAAAAGGTAATGGGGGGTCCTTTCCCCTTAATCCTTTTAAATGAATTCTATTTGTTTTTGGAATTGTAGGGAAGCAAGGAAAAGGAGTGCTTCCCTCTACCTTATAGAGGTAGTTAAAAAAAATGGTGTTTGTTTTGTGGGATTGGTTGAAACCAAAATTACTTCTATTGATAGAAGTGAAGTTGATGCATTAATTGGCAATAATTGGGACTTTTACTTTGTTCCTTCTTCTAATCTGTCGGGTGGCATTATTATTCTTTGGAATACCAATTATGTGAATTTCTCTGTTGAGGAAAGCTCTACTCAAATGGTGAAAGGTGAATCAACTTGTTCAACAACTTAAAATGGAAAGTGGTCACAATTTATGGTAGCACTGAGGGGAGCAAGAGAAGAGATTTATGGAATATGCTAGACAATTTTTCCAATCATGAATACCCTATAGTAATTGGTGGGGATTTCAATTGTCTTTTATGCAAAGAAGACAAAATAGGTGGAAGGCAATTTTCTTATCAACAAGGAGCAAGGGATATGGAAGAATGTTTGTTAAAAAACGATCTCCATGAAGTTAGCTTCATTGGCCCAAGATTTACTTGGTGCAACAACAAAATTGGTGGAGCCAGAATCCTTGAAAGATTGGATAGGTGCTTTGTGAAATCAATTGCTTTAAGCTCCCCTTTTCATTTGATTGAGAGACATTTTGGCTAGAATAGCCTCGGATCATTGTCCAATACTTCTTCAATTCCGGTCATTCAACTCAAAGGCTAGTAAAATGATTAAATTCGAAAATTGTTGGGCATCCTACCAAGCATCCTTTGGAGATGTTAAAAAGGAATGGTGCAGAAATTATCAAGGTAATTATTCTCAAATCCTCAACAAGAAGTTCAAGAGATCCTTAAAATCCTTATTCTATTGGAGCAAATTCAAACTTAAAGATTTGAACAAATTGAAAGAAGATCTCATGGAGGAGATAATGGAATTACAAAACAAAGAGGCTTCTAACGGTCATCTCACGGAGCAAGAATACAGGATGCTCAAAGAAAAGGTGTTGGAACTCAATTCTACCTTGGCTAGGTTGAATACTTGGTGGAAGCAAAGGGCTAAAGTTAATTGGCTTAAGGAAGGAGATGGTAATTCAAGATTTTTTCATAATTATGCAAATGCTAGAAGGAATGTCAATAAAATTATAAAGATAAAAGATGAAGATGGCAATACTATTGAAGATCAAGATCACATGGAAGAAGTATTTATGAGGTTCTTTCAAAAGAAATGGGAGTTTAGAAACACTAATTTGTGGGATGGCCGGCTCCTACTAATTTACTTATTCTAAGTAAGAGAAAGATTCTGGGGAGGATTTTCTATGACCAAAGTTCTTAATGTGTTAAGCATATTGGAAGAGACACTTCTCCAGGTTGATGGTATTTCGCATTCTTTATTAAAGTACTGGAAATATCATTAAGGAGGACTTTTGGTTAGCATATGACCATTTTCGTCAAATATGGAGACTTGAACAAAGATTTGGAGAAACCTCTTATTAATTCTAATCCCAAAGATTTCAAATCACTATCGTCTTCCAAATTAATAGACCAATAGTCTATGTAACGGTGTCAAAGTGGTGGCAGGATTATGTTAATAGAATTAATTTGGTCATCTTCTAACTTGTCTCTATGGACAACTGGCTTCTTACCTTACAAGCGCTCACGATCTTATCTGACCATATTATGCTAGCACATGAAATCTTCCACAAACTAGAATTTCTAAAGCTTCTCCGGGTCCTTGTGGCTTTTAAGTAGATAATGTGAACAAGCCTATGATTCTATGCTTGGGAAACTCTTAAGGAGTATTGAATATTTTAAATTTCCTCTACTTTTTCTAAGCTAATTATGGATGTGTTGTAATACATCCTACGTTCTCTATATCATCAATGGTAATTGTTCTAATTTGGATCCAATCTGAAGTGGTTTTCGGCAAGGTTGCCCCCTTTCACCCATTCTTTTTATTCTTTGCTCACAACTTCTCTCAAATGCATTTCATCATAGCTCTTGTGGTATCAAACTTTGTCCGGAGGGACCTCGTATCTCTCATCTTCTTTATGCAGACGATGTTATTATGTTCTCCAAAGCTAATAAGAAAGAAGTGTTGGGTGTGAAGAGAATTCTCCATAAATTCTGTGAATGGACAGGTCAAAAAATCAATTACAGCAAATCTCTCATTATGTTTGGTAAACATGTTGAAAGAAGAAGGAAGAGATGCTTATCTAGAATCATGGGCTTCAAATATGTAAAAGAATTCCTTTACCTTGGTGTAAAGATGGCATTAAGGAGAATGAAGAAAGAAGACTTTCAATTCATTATAGACAAAGCTTTCAAAAAGCTTAATCAATGGGGCAACAAGTATTTATCTTTGTCAGGGAAGATAATTCTTGTTAAATCAGTTTTACTTGCTCTTCCTCTCTACCACTCTACCCATTCTTTGATTCCGAGAAAAATTCTGGCTGAACTGGATAAAATTAGCAGAAATTTCATATGGGATAAGAAAAAAGGAGCCAAAGGATTGCATTATGTAAATTGGAATGATATGTGCAAACCAATTGAAAATGGTGGAAGAGGAATTCATTCTAATTTAACTAAAGCTCCTGCTTTGCATGCTAGACTTGCATGGAGATTCGTTCAAGAAGAAAAATCTATATTACATTCGGTTATGGATGTAAAATATGGTAACAAATTGATGAAAGAAAATCCCAATGGAAACAAGTCAACAGCCTTCAAAATTCTAAATGAAGGCTTTAATTCGTTATATCCTATTGTGAAATGGGATATAGCAAATGGTAAATCTGTTGATGCTTTCAAAGACATTTGGATCCTTGATAAAAGTATTAACAATTGGCCTACTTACGTGATTCCTGTGGAAGACGGTCAGTTTATGGTAGAGGATTTCATTTCTAATGGAAAGTGGGATGAAAATATTCTGAAAAAAGTCTTTGGCAAGGAGCTTGTTGATATGATAATGAAGATCCAGATCTCTGAAAATAAAATTGTTGATTCACTAGTCCTTATTAATCAAAATTCTGGCAAGTCTAATCCTGGTCTTATAAGGAAAGTGCAGAATTCTGGATTGGAGGCAGATATGGTTTGGAAATGGATAAAAAAGGCAAAAGTGAATTCTCGTGTAGAGAATTTTTGGTGGAGATTAAAGAAAAATGCTATTCCTTCAATGCATTTCCTTTGCTATAGAAGAATTGCTGTAAACGCTCAATGTCCAAGAGGATGTGAAAGTAATAAAGACATGAAACACATTGTTTGTGGTTGTTCGAAGATCAAAGAGATAATTCAACTCTAAAACTGTTGGGGTTTTGGTTTCCCATTGTTCATTTCTAGTGAACAATGTTTAATTTGGTTGGAAAACAATGTTTCCACTAAAAGAATCATGGTAAATCTTTACTGCACTTTAGTATTTCTATCTTGGAAAAGTAGAAACAAGAGAGTTCATGGCGGTATAGAAGATAATTCAAGCTATATAGCATCCAAGGCTATTGTTCAAGCTTCAATTTCCAACAAATTTAGCTCTTCTAATTTGGGCTTTTGGGATGTCAATCAGTAGTCAAGATTGTCCAATACTTGGCATCCTCCTCCACCCAATTGGATAAAAGCTAATGTCGATGCTTCTCTTTCTTCTTCATACAAAGCGGGCATAGCAGCTGTCTTTAGAGACAATAAAGGTAGATTCCTTTATGCATAGGTAAATCTCTTATTCATTAGGATATTGGCCAATTAGAATCACTTGCAATCAAGTCTATCAAAGAGGAGATCAAGGAATGGATGTTCAATTATAATGGTATTCTCATTGAAGGTGATAACTCAAACATTATCTCTTTCTTCAAAAAAGTTATGAATAAAGGAATGCTAAAGGATAAAGGTATGGAATTTCTTTCTAAATTCAATTTTGTGATCTTTAATTGTATTAATAGATAAAGTAATAAGTTAGCAAACTTTTGTTCTAACTATGCTTTACTTAGTAACTTTTCTTGGGATGATTGTTTGGTTAATAAGATTCCTCCTTCATTCATGAACATTTTGAAGGAGGAATCCACCTTGTAGTTCCTTTGCTTTGTTGTTTTTTATATAAAGCTTTAGTTGGCTTTTCTTCAAAAAAAAAAAAAAAAAAGAGAGAAGCCTCTTTTTTCTTGGCTCCTCTACAATTCCAAAAGGCTAAGGAATTCATAATTTTAATCTAGGGGATGAGGCCCCTTCTTTTTACTACCAACCCAATCCATATTCCTACCTCTAGGAGCAATTTTGATTGGACCAAGAGACCTCAACTCTTTAGCAAGCTTCACTTTGTTAATCTCCCCGCCAGATCCAACTTCTCTAGCCTTATCACATCCAGAATTATTCTTATTAGTGCCTTCTCTGCAGCAAACCTCCATACCTTTTCCAGCATTTGTCATAGTGACATTTTCTTCTCTAAGCTTAACATTATCACTCCTGCCTTTTAACATTTCCACCTCCACCATATCACTTTCAACCATATTCAAAACATCAAATTTATTGGTTGAATTTGAAAAACATGTAGAAACGGATATGGCATTCTTACCCAATTCATAACCGGAGCTATTTACATTCTTGTCAAACTGCACTTCATGTTCCACTACATTAATGTTATGATCAAGCTTTTCAAATCTATCACCTTCCAGTCTACACTCCTTCAAATTGTTCAGCCACATCATTTAACCTCCCTGACATCTCCAGAATAGAGACTTCACTGATACCATCATCCATAACAGTCCAAACTTCCTGTACAACTATCATTAGATCAGCAGACTTTTTAGCATACCTAACAATTTTTGGCTTAACCACCTTGCTGCTTTGTTTTGATTTTATGCTTTCTTGTTGTTGAACAGAATTCATGGACCATAAGAAGGGTCTTGCAACACCTCTTGCTTCCCTCCCACAAAATTTCCCCTATCACCTTCATCGGCACCCTCCACAACCTTTTGATTAATTTCATTTAGAACACAATCATTTTTCACATATACAATCTTGCCACACACAAAGAAAAAGTTGGGTATCTTCTCATACTCCACATTTTGAAAAAACCTTCCAGCCATGCTATCCACCCATACACCTACTGGAAGAGGTTGATCAAGCCTTATTCTTACACAAACTCTTGCAAATTCTCTCCTTCCCCAATGAAACATATTACCATCCAACATTAGTGGTTTGCCAATTCTTGAAGCAATACTAGCTACATTCATCTCATCCCAACATTGCAAAGGTAAATGAGGCATTCTAATTCAAATTTGAGAAGTAAGCCCCTTCATGGTAGCAGTAGAAAAATCCGGAGTCCATCTCTCCATACCTACTATATGCCCGTTTACAAACCAAGGGCCTCCTAAATGAACTGCTTCTGCCATCTCATTCGAGGAGAATGAGCATAAGAACCAACCTTTACCCAATGTAGTAAACTGAAATTGGTCGAATTGACTCCATTGTCTTCTTATCTCCCAAGCCACCATATGGGATAGTAATTCTTTTCCGAACACGTTAATAACCAATGAATCTGAAAGTTTCTTTGAGTTCATCACCTCCAGCTCTTCATTTAACCTAACAGCCTTTCCATCATCAGATAATACCACCTCTTCTTCTTTAAAATCCAGTTTAATATATGGTTTATTACTCCATGGATTCACATTACCCATGTCACCAGAGTTTCTAGGCATTTCATTAGACAACTTATCTCCATCCTAACCATTCCTTCTTTCTAGTATCAAATGAATATTATTATCTACCATATTCCAAGAATTCACATTTATCACACTGTGACTAATTCCAGGGATTTCATTTGAATTCCCAAAATGGTTAACAAAAATTTTCATTCCAGATGTTGATGCAGTATTTTTAGAAGGAATCACAGATGACTTTGTACTCTTAGGAGCACAGTACCCCCATCAATAGCAATAGATTTACCTTTTCCTTCCACATGTTTGATCAATTTAAGAGATATATCAGATACCTCCTTTATCACCAACGGCCCTTGAGGCTTCATCAAAATGATTCTAAATTCTCTGTTTGGAATTCAAAAATAATGAACCATTACCTTTCACATCTATCTTCGAGTTACCCACAAACGATAGATACTTTGACAACAATCTTTCCATTGGTATTCAGCTTCCGTTTCCACTGCCTGCCCATGCCAGCGGAAGTCTGCCGCCATCGTCACCCTCAGTTCCTAATAAATAAGAACAGAATTCCATAATGAAAATTTGAATTTTCATAACTTTATCTATCTAACGGGTGGATCAATTGCTATTTAAGTACTTGGGGGCTCCTAATTTTAAATGGGTTAAGAAATCTCATTTGTTTGATGAGATTATTAATAAGATTCAAGGTAAGTTTTCTTCCTGGGAATATCATTTTCTTTCTTATGCTGGTAGGCTGACTATCATTAAGAGTACTTTAAATTCTATGGCTTTTCATTTACTTCAAGTCATTAAACCTAATGTTGCCACTATTATGAGATTGGAGAGAATTCTTAACAAATTTTTTTGGGGATCTCGTACTAACATTCATAGAATGCATTGGTCTACATGGCATAAATTGCCTGGACCTTTGAATGAGGGTGGTTTGGGGTGTAAAATGATTGTTGATTCTATTACCACTTCTTCTTTTAAAATGTGGTTGAATTTTAGAAAAAATAAGAGTATGTGGGATAGATTTATGCATTTTAAGTATTGGAAAGGTAAGCATCCTTCTTGTTTATTTTATAAGCATGGTGATTCTGTTATTTGGAAGAGAATGTGTGCTATTAAACATAGAGTGAACCCCTTACTAGTTGGGGTGTAAACTCAGGCAAATCTTTCTTTTGGCAAGGTAGATGGATTGGTAATGATTCTCTTGATAATCTTCTTTCTACTTCTTCTGTTTCTTCTGAAAAAGTTATGATTTTTTTTAATGAGGGTTGGAATATGAAGGCTATTATGGATTTAGTCCCTGCGGAGATTGGTAATAAGATTAAAGAGGTTAGTTTTAATAAAAATTGTGATGATCAGATTTTATTCAAGGCTTCTTTTAATGGCTCTTTTATCTTTAAAAATGTTTGGAATTCTATTAGGGAGAAATGTGGTATTTCTGTTGCTTATGATAGGATTTGGAGTAATAACATCCCTAATTCTTATTATGTTCTTGTTTGGAGTTTATTAAAAAGTTCATTCGTGTTGATACTATCCTTTGGAGAAAGGGTTTTAATCTTCCTTCTAAATGTTTTTGTTGCTTTCACATTTAAAATATTAATCACCTGTTTATCAATGGTGCTATTACAGCTAAGGTTTGGATTTGGTTTGATAATTTCTTTAATACTAACTATTTTTCTGGGCATCATTCTTTTAATCATTTTCTTATTACCCTATTTCATAATTGTACTAGGGGCCATATTAAAATTGTGATGGTTGTTACTATTATTTAGTTCATTTGGATGGATAGGAATGATGCTAAGTATAGGAATATTGCTATGAATCATAAGAGGATTATTGAAAGAACTAAAGATAAAATTAATAGCCTTTACAAAGCTAATTTGTTTAGAAACTGTCATTTCCGTGGTTTTAAGTTTGTTATTAATAAGCTTAGTTATAATTGTGTGGAGAATAAGGAAGAGGTTTGCTTTTATTTTATGAATTGGAGAAAACCTAAAGAGAGGGTTATTAAAATTAACACTGATGGCTCTGTGACTGCTAGTAAATGGGGTTATGGTGGAATTTTAAGGAATTCTGATGGTAATTTGGTGCTTTTCTTTGCTTATCCTCTTTCTAATTGTAGTGCTCTTTATGTTGAGCTTATGGCTTTGCATCATGCTCTTAAAATTGCTTTATCTAAAGGTATTTTAGGGTGTGGATTGAAGTGGATGCTTTATTAGTGATCAATTTTCTTAATCCTGAAAATATTGGTAATGCTGAGAGTTTTTATATTTTAAGGGACATTAAAGGTATGCTTTCTCATATGGATTATTCTATTTCCCATATTTGGAGAGAAGGTAATGCTTATGTGGATCTTTTGGCTCGTATGGGAGCAGATATAACTTCATTAATTTGTTTTGATAATTCAAATATTCTTATTTTATTAAGAAGTCTGATTAGATTGGATAAGTGTGGTTTACCTTATTTGAGAAAATAGTTTGTGCGGTTAGGCTGTAATTTTTTATGGAATCCCTTTGGGGCTCAATTCTTGGCTGCTGGTTGGTTTTGGTGTGGGGGGCCTTTCTGTGGTTTTTGGGGGTTAAGGAGGGGTTTTCTCTTTTGGTTTTTTTTCTTTGTTATTAGGGGTATGAGTCTTTGGGTGTTGGGTACTGGGTTTTGAGGGGTTGACTTTTTTTGCATGTGTAAAGATTGAAGTTGGGTAGAGGTAAAGGTAATGAGTCCTTTTGCAGGTTAAGAGAATGAAATTTGGAAGAGTGATGTGCATGGATTTTGGTAGAAGGCTTGTTGTAGCTTATGTTGCTATTTTTTGTTTGCTATTTTGTTATAATTTTATCTTAGATAGGAACTTTTGGCTCAATAGATTTTTTTTGCTTTTGATTGTAGCTCTTTAAAAACTTTTGTAACAATTTTTTAAATATTAACGTGTAATCCCCTAGGTTACTGAACCAACTCAAATTGCTGATGTATTGGAAGCTCATCCCTCAAC
>NW_021383694.1:0-27500 GCF_001605985.2 Dendrobium catenatum | reverse complement strand
AGAATGTTTTATGCCTTTACTATAAATTTTTTTATCTTTATAGAATAAAAATATTTAAACATCCTATGTTTAGGCATGCCAATATTCCATTTGAATTCTCCTAATTATTCAAACATTTCTTCAATGAGATTATTCATCACACTAGGCTACAACTACACACATGGCCATTATATGCATTAAATAAAGAACGTAAGACATTAAAAATATTAATACTTTCATTAAAGCATAAGAGTATATTTAGGACATCCTATGCTTACTACATCATTATCCCAAATCTAGAGAATGAAGTAGACATGGAGGAAATAATAACCAAACTCTTTGTCATTTTATTCAATAGAAGAATAGATACAAAAGAAGTAATAAGAAACTTGTCACCAAGAAGGATTAAATAATTTTCTACACACTCCAAATTTGACCAACAATCAATTTTCTTACATAGATAAGCTAAGATTGCTATAAAATAAAAGTATCTTGCATATTCCTAACCTCCTTTAGACTTCACTCTAAGGGGGCACTATGGAAACATGCATATAAGGACAATATTTCACTCTAGTGATAGTACTCTCTAACAAAAGAACTAAAAGCACTATTAATAATAATCATAAGAATAGGCTCAAGAACCTTAATTCTTGATATAGTGGTGCCAAGGTTGTAAAAAATGAACTAGCGTCTCAATGTTGTAAAGCGTGCTCAGCTATAGCACTATCTATTATGACATAATTATTAATTAAAATAAATCATATTTTAATTAAGTCAGCATGGCTCCTCATATTAAAAATTACTTCACCATGGTGCTCCAAAATTTTGAGTGTTGTGACACTAAAATGGAGAATCGAATATTGAAGCTTTGAAAGGAATGGTGTTGCAACATTCATTTTACTTAAACACTTGGTGCCATAGTGCTAAATTTTGGCACAATGATGTTGTATAATTCCATGGCTCTTATTTTGGTGATGCTACGATGCTTGAAAATAGAAAAGACTAGTGCTGCAATGTCAAAAACTACTGCCTCAGTGTTATTGAACTCAGCGCTATGACGAAATATACTTGGGCACCATCATACAACTTCAAACTTATAATTTTTGCAATTTTTAAATATTTCTATATAACACACCTAAAAAATATATTTTAACTAAAATTTAAATGCAATAAATAGTATAAGGCATAAAATTATAAAATAATCCATAGGCTGACCCGATAGATTCTTCAAGGTATAAAGTTATAAGATAATTGGGCAGTTTTTTGATGCGGTCATATTGTGCATAAAGTTATTGATAATCCATAGGCTAGACCAAATATAATCTTTGAGGTAAGATCTGAGAGCTTTAATTAAGTGGGGTGACTTAGAGTAGTTCCACCCTATATACATTAGTGCTCTTTTAGTAGCAGTGACAGTTTTTCTATAGATTGACATTTTTTTTATGCCAAAGAGAGTCACGTGGTTCATTTTCTCTAGCCGTAGTGCATGATAAAGTATATGATCTAAACCATCTTAAGGTCATGGATGCACTTGATGTAGGCATGGGTAAGGCTTATATATTTACTTTGCAATATAAGATTTTATTTGACTCTGGATCTAACTATTCCTTTTTGTTTTAATTATTTTACTGTAATACATCTATCTTATGTATTGTTTCCTTCGTCTTTATTTATTATTTTGCTCACTAGTGATTCTATAGAAGCTAGTTATATTTGTAAATGTGAGATATAGATTTTTGATATGATGTGGATGACTAGTATAATAATATTACCACTATATAAATTTGAGATCATTATGGGTATTGACTGGTTAAGTTAATATACCACTTAATTTGATTACTTAAGGATAAGGGTGGATTTTTTTTTTGGGTAATAGTATGTGCTATTTTTAGGGACTTAAAGGCATATTACCTTGTCTAATATCTTATATACAAGAAGAAAAGTTAGAAAAAAAGGGATTATAATATTTCTAGCTTATGTAAACGACCAAAGAATGAGTCCTGAAAGATTCAAGTGGTTATTATGGTCAAGGAGTTTTTTGATGTACTCCCTATAGAGTTGGTGATTCTACCACCTGATAAAGTGGTGGAATTCAATATTGATATTTTTCCAGGTGTAGCTCATATTACTAAGGAATCGTAGGTTGGCACCTTAGAAACTTCAAGAGCTAAAAGTATAACAACAATAACTTGTAGAAGTCAAGTGTGTCACCATGGGGAACACCTATCCTACTTGTTAAGAAGAATTATGGAATAATGAGGAAGTGTGTAAATTTTAGAGAATTAAATAAAATAATAATAAAAATAAATATCCCCTACCTAGGATTGATGATTTATTTAATTAGTTAGAGTATATAATTTTGTATTTTCAAATTGGTCTGAGATATAGTTATCACTAGTTGAGGTAAAGGAGGAAGATGTTGTTAAGACTGTATTTAGTATTATGTATAGTCATTATAAGTTTTTAATCATGCCTTTTGGGGTGACTGATGAACTTGCAGTCTTTATGGACCTAATGAATATAATATTCAAAGATTATCTAGATTAATTCATTATTATATTTATCAAAAATATTTTGGTACATTGTAAATATGAAGAAGATAATATTATTTTTCTAAGGATTATTCTAGGGACCCTGGGGCAATATTAATTATATGCTATGTTTTTCATATATGAATTCTTGATAAATAGTAATTCATTTTTGGGGAACATAGTGAATAGTGAAGGAATTTTTCTAGATCCACACAAAGATCAAGTAGTTATTAGCTAGATGAGGCCTACACCCATATCTAAGGTGCACAAGTTTTTGTGAATGGTTGAGTGTTATTAAAATGTATTAAAAGGGTATTCCAAGATTATAGTCCCTCTATTAGGACTAACATGGAAGATGGTTACTTTTGAACTGAAAATATATTATGAGAATAATTTTTAAATATTGAAAGATTGTCTTACATCTACTTTAAATATGACCATCCTAGTAGGTATAAAAGGATTTTAGGGTATTAAATGATGTTTCAATAAAAAATTTAAGATGTGTTCTGAAGAAAAATTGGAAGGTTATAGCTTATGCTTCCAGGCAAATAAAGACATGAAAAAACTATCTAACCCATAATTTGGAGTTAGCAATTATTATATTTCTTTTGAAAATATGGAGACATTATAGTAAGATATGAGGTCTTTACTAATCAATAAAGTTTGAAATATATTTTCACCCAAATAGAACTAAATCTATGGTAAAGAAGATGGCTTCAGCTAATAAAGGATTATGATCTACGAATTCACTATCAACTTGGTAAAGCTAGTGTGGTAATAAATGCTATGAGTAGAAAGTCTTATGGGGTAGTGAGTTGCTTGCTAGATTTTGATGAATTTTTTATCTCTAACATGGAAAATTCAAAGTAGATGTTTCTTTAGTTCCCTCATATCCTTAAAGGAGAGAAAACCTAGAGCAAGAAAGTCTAGTATTTTAGAGATAAAAAGTTTTTAAATTTTCTATTGGAACTTTTTGCACGGGCATTTTGGCATCCTCCAGCGCAATTATAGTGGGACATGATTGGAATCCGATTTTCCCTTATGAACATGAGGATGGCTCTTCCTATTTAGCTGCAATTTTGAAGACACATAGGAGTTCTACTTGTGTTCCTTTGGTTATCAAAGAGGTGGTGAATGTTCCAAATATCTTAAAGAGGGTTTCTTATGAATGTAAGGGAAAGAATATGGTAGAGGAGGCTTCCATTAAAAGTTCTCTAGGTAACAACCTCAAGTTAGAATCAAAACTAGATAAAGAAGCTTCATCTTTAATTAGCCCTATCCTTAAAGTTTATAGTTTCTTTAACTTGGTTACGGGATTGAAGAGCTCATTGAAAATAGAAAGAAAAAGTGGTAATGCAATTAATGAATGTGGAAAAATTTCAAAAAAATTTGAAAATATTGAATCAATTACTAGTGCAGATAATTTTATTCTTACTGTGTGGAAAAAACTACCAAACATTAAGGTAGTTTATTGAATAATAATGTTGAAATGACTGATGATGGGGTTATTATTAAATTATACCCTATAAGCAAAGAAGTAAATATTCAAAGACTACAAAATTCAGTGGTGGTAAAGGTGTTTCAAAATTCTATTCCATTCTATGTTATAAGCATAGAGTTAAGAAAGCATTGGAGGAACTTTGGGACCTTTCACTTAACTAGTTTGGGTTTTGATTGGTTTCTCTATTCATTTTAATTGCAGGAAGCAAAGGAATTTGCTTTAAGAGGAGGACAATGGTTTTGTTGGTAATCATATCACTGGAATGGATAGCTAGAAGCCAAACTTTTCTCCTTCGATGATGAAGGGTTTTTTTCACCAATTTGGATTCGGTTGCCACACCTTAAACTATTGGGATGAGAACAATATCACCTGGATTGCTTCAAGGGTGGGAACTCCTCTCTTTTTAGATGGTAATATGTTTAATTGGGGTAGAAGGGAGTTTGCAAGAATCTGTGTTCAAATTAATTTGGATGCTCAAATTCTATTGGGAGTTTAGATTGAAGGCATATACAAGGAATATTTTTTTCGGAATATTGAATATAAGAAGATTTCATTTTTTTTAAACCATGGAAAAATCATACATGTCCAGTCCAATTGCAAGTTGAGAAGTGGAGGTAATACTTATAAATAATCATTAGTTATGCAGAAGAATAAGGATGTTGGAGTAAGAAAAATTCTATATCAGCTGAATCAAGAGGAGAAAAGAATAGCAATGATACAAATTCTTATGGACCATGGATTCATGTACGTTACAAAAAGAAGTTTATTAAACATCACAATAGAACATTAACTTTAAGTTAATAGAGGAAAGTAGTTTCAACCATTTTTTATCATACAAGAAAAAATACAGTAGAATCAAGTGATCTCACCATTAAAGAAAATAATTTGATAAAAGAAACTAAGAAGGTAAATGAAGTTGTTTCAGTTGCTGAAGACAAGGTTAAAAATTATGCACCATTAGCCTAGGAAATTTTTGAAATTTGATGAAGAGAATGAGGAAATTGATTCTAGGAAGTTACATGAATCTACTGGTTTATTGATGACAAAATTTAGTGACTGAAACTGATGCAGCAAATGATGATAATGCTCTAGAGATGGAGAAGTTTAGGATCAAAATAATACAGAAATTAAAGAAGTTTTAACTTAGTAGGTGATAACAAAGCCTAATTAAATGGTTCAATGTGATGTTCTTTTAACTTATGGAAATGGAAGTAATGGTAAGGTAACAGATCATGAAGTTAAAGAAAATACTGTTAATAGTGAGGGTGGAAGGATTGGTCCAAAAGCTTCTCAATGTAAGATGAAACTCTCTAAAGAGGAGAAGATGCTGGATTTAATTAAAGGTAGTTAGAGAACTAGGAAAGGTGAAGGAAGTAATGAAAGGGCTAGGGTCTCATCCCCATTCCATCTTTAATATCTTCCATGATTTTCTAGAAATGTAGGGGAGCTAAGAAGAAGGAAGCTTCCCATTATTTGAAGAGTTTGATTAAGAGAATGATGTTTTTTTAATTGGTTTAATGGAAAATAAACTTGAAAATTTTGATAAAGATGGAATTAGGAAAATAGTTGGAGATAATTGGGATTTCTACCATTATGTTGCAAGTGGAACTTCGGAAAGTATTCTAGTTCTTTGGAATTATAGGATTTCTTTGTTTTTATTCTTCCAATCAATGCATAGTTGGGAACTTGGCCTCTCCTTTTGGTCAATCATTGATGGTGTATATTGTTTATGGTAACAAAGATCTTTATGAAAGAAGAAAATTGTGAAAAATGATAGAGGATCATATAATGAGTACCAATCTTTGTATCATAGGGGAAGACTTTAATTGCTTAGTGTCAAAGAAAGAGAAGAAAGGGGGGAGATTTATGTTTTCTCAAGGTCCTCAAGAGATGAAGGAATTTGTAATAAGAAATGATTATCATGATATTGGAATAATTGGCCTAGAGTATACTTGGTGCAATAAATCTTTAATGAGGGTTCCTATTGCAGTGATTAAAAATCTCCCAAGAGTTGCTTCTGATCACTGCATATTATTACTCATGTAACTAATTCTAAAGTCACTATGCATAGAGAAATTAGATTCAAGAATATTTAGTGTTCTTATGAAGCTTCGAGTGGTATCATTGCTAAAGCATGGAGAAAAAGAGATCATGGAGCTGCGAGATATGTCTTTAAAAGGACGGTAAACATATCTCTTAAAAATTTATACTTTTGGAGTAAAAATAAATTGAAAGAACTTACCAACCTTATGTTGAGAGAGTTACTACTTAGCTTTGCATTTTTTACATTCTTGCAACCTGTATGTTTTTTATGATTCCAAATATTATTGTTTTGATTATTATTTTCTCCTAACACATTTTGGAAGAATTTCTTTTTCTTTTGTGTGTATTAAAATTTCAGGAAAATCATACTCCAGATTTTTGAAAACTTCAAAATAAGTTTAGCTTAGAATATTTTGTAAATTGAAGTCTGTATATTTCATTTTATTGAGTCTGAGAAAGTGTGATTGTAATTGAGTAACTTAGCACACACACACACCAGGGAGAGCTTTCAAATTCACAATTTCTTAAACTGATTATACAGAATGAACCATGTTTGTACGGGACAATCTGGTCAATTATACCCCTAAAATGAATAATGGAATAAATGGAGAGAGAAATTTTTTTTCTAAGTATAAATCATCGAGATTATGTTTATCATTCGTCCTAGGATGATGCTCTCTAGATGTGTTTGTCCGGATGATATTTATCAATGTTATAAGATGATGCACTCTTGATGAATTCATTCGGATGATATTTTTTGTTCATCCCAGGATGATGAGCTCTGGATTTGTCAAAAAGAACTAATCATCCAGACGATATTTATCATTCATCCCAGGATGATGGGCTTTGGATTTGTAAAAATGCACTAATCCTCCAGACAATATTTATCGTTCATCCTAGGATGATGCTCTCTGGATGTGTTCATTTAGATGATAATTATTTATTTAACACTACCGTTGCTAGGTCCCAAGTCCTGGATGAGAAAAGTGGAGAGTTGCATTAGGTAGTCGACAGCCAGTGTAAAACTTTTCGAATAATAATGACATGAATTCTTTAAGAAATTAAGTTAATGCTAGGGCATCCTCTGGAAGCAACGCACTGTATGGCTTGAATACAGTGACAAGTGTGCAAGGGCCACTGCACTGGCGCCCGGGTGATGTGTTAAATAGGCAAGAGTTCCCACATCAAGGACAGATGTGGGAAAAGAAGCTAGTCCATGAAACTAAAATTAGGATAGGAACTTGGAATATAGGTTCCCTTATAGGAAAATTAATGGAATTAATATATGTTATGATTCATAGGAAGATAAATATTTTGTGCATTCATGAAACTAAATGGGTTGGAGAGAAGGCTAAGGAAATTGATAGTTTAGGATTTAAACTTTGGTATTCGAGTAGGAGTCATACTAGAAATGGTGTAGGTGTTATTATAGATAAGAGTTTGAAAGATAATGTTATAAAAATTAGTAGAATTGGAGATATAATTATAGCTTTAAAGATTGTTGTTGATGATAAGATTGTTAATATTATAAGTGCTTATGCTCCTCAAGTAGGTTTGGATATGAGTTCTGAATTAAATTTTTGGAATGACTTAGAAGAATTGTTACAAAATATACATCTAGAAGAAAGAGTTTTTATTGGAGGAGATTTAAATGGACATGTTGGTAGAGAGGCAGATGATTTTAATAGTATTCATGGTGCCTATGGTTTTGGAACAACAAATGATGGTGGCAAGACCATATTAGATTTTTGTTTAGCTTATGATTTTTCAATTGCTAATATATTATTTAAGAAAAGGAATGAGCATATCATCACTTATAAAAATGGATGTAGTACAACCCAATTTGACTATTTTCTTATAAGAAAATTAGATCATTTAGGTTGCAAAGATTGTAAAGTAATTCTGAGTGAAAATTTATGTACCCAACATCGAGTATTAGTTTTGGACTTTAAGATAAAGGGGCAGATAATAAAACATAAAGTAAAATGTTTTTCTAAGATTAGATGGGGGTATTTAAAGAATATTAACAAAAAAAATTTTGAGAATAAGATTTTAGATCTTAAGATTTTATCTGTGCATGAGGATGCTAATGTTTTGTGGAAATAAGTGGCTAGTGACATTAAGAATATTGTAAAAGATGTGCTTGGAGTATCAAAGGGAAAAGCTCTTAACAGTAAAAATAGTTGGTGATGGAATCCAAATGTACAAGAAAAGATTAAGAATAAGAAGATTTGTTATAAAAATTTGTTTGATTTTAAAAATTCTGATAATTGGGAAAGATATAAAGAGGCTCATAAGGAATCTAAGAAAGCAATATGCGATGCAAAGACCTTAGCTTTAGTGATTTATATAATAGATTAGATACTAAGGATGGAGAAAGATATATGTATAAGTTAGCCAAAAAAAAGAGATAGAAGTAGCAAAGATTTAGTTCAAGTGAAGTGTATTATGAATGAACATCAAAAAATACTTTTCTTAGAAGATGATATTCAACAAAGGTGGGTGAGATATTTTGCTAAACTTTTTAATGAAAAGTATAAAAATAAGATTGACTTGTGAGACCTTGTTCCCTTACTGTTCCTCTCTGAATTGGATTTTCCTTCCAGGATCGGCCAGGACGATGTTGAGATAGTCCAGGCCAATCAGTGCATTGAAAACAGCTGATTTCTGGAGTACTTTCTGGAATGATTTCTGGACGGGATCGTCCAGGCCGATTCTTGATCGTCCTGGGACGATCAGTGCTTGGCACAAGTTAGTGAGCAAGGGTTTTTATCATCCAAGGAAAATTAATTATCGGACTGAGGAATCGGCCGGGCCGATTTGATTTTGTTCTGATCGGCCAGGACGATGTGGCGATCGGCCGGGCCGATCAGACTAATGTTATAAGGAAATCAGCTCGATTCGAGGAGAGAGAAAATCATTTTTATAAAATCAGATATTTTGAAGAGAGAGAAAGAGAGGAAAAGTAAAAGAAATCTTGGGTTTCGGAGGCCGCGGAGCGCTTTTCGTCCGACGCCGCTGCGGCGATTTTATCGGTCGGAATTGATTCTACGTGATTTTAATTGAATAGAAAAATATCAGGACGTGATTTGATTTGGATTCTATAGAATATTTGTCTTATATTGATGTTGTGAATATTCTACTGTAATTTGGTGTAATTTGGAAATTAGTGGTTTTTGCAGGATTTTTGTGTAAATTTGATAGACTGTTGTTACTCTGCCGAATTTTCATAGGATTTCTGATTTCTCTGAGATTGATAGATTGAATAGATATGAATGTGAATATTGATATGATTGCTTTAATATTGACTATTGAATTGATTATTGATTGATTATTGATACTAAAACACGTATAACCTGGTTGAACATTGGTTGGAGATTGATTGACCTGTATAGGATGGTGGGCCGACGGGCTTTCCTTTAAACATTGATTATGGATATATGGATGGGAGTCATAAGGAGTTTATTAATATGCTGACGGGCGAAAAGAGTGACGACTCTTATTGATAGAATCAATGTATATGGATATCTACAACAGCAATATGGATATCTACAACAGCAACATAGCCAGTTGATTGTACTTGTTCAATATTATTATATTGAAATGCATGTTTACTGTATTGACATACGGATTTATTGCTTTATCAATTTCTGCTTTATTGATTTGATTGGATTTACTATTTCGTACGGATTTATAGATTTCATTGATTGATCTTTGAGCATAGATAATATTGATTATTGATTATTGACATGGATATGGATAGAATGGATATAGATTTTGTATTGACTCATTGATACTATTGATTCTGCATTGTATTGATTGCTACATTTGAGTTATTGATAGGATATCGTATTGCTTTTCCGATTGATTTTATCGACTTGATAGTATAGATTAGATTTGATTTGATTTATTGATTTGACGGATTGATTTGACGGACGGATTGACTGATTTGACGGATCGATTGATTTTCTACTGTGTACGGATTTCTTCGAGATTGACGTGTATTGATTGAGCTTGATTTATCGATTTGCCTGCTACTGCATTGACTGGTTTCATTGACTATGGATTTCCGGATTGCATCGACTCATTGACCATTGACTGATATGGATTTGATTGACTAACACGCATATTGATAGCATCGCCGTGCTTTGATTTACGTTATAGGTATTAGGTGACCTGCTGGGCTTTGTAAAGCTCATTATATGTGGTTGACATTTTTAGGTCAGGGCAAAGGAGCAGAAGATAGGAATTGATCCGGATCTACATGTTTTAGTTCTTTTGATGATTTTGATTCTTTTGTACTCATGACAGGATAGATTTCTGTACTTGTGATTGTAGTGTAGTTCCTGAGTATTGTACATGACCTTTTGAGATATGAATAGACTTGTATATTGATGTTTTAAATTTTATAGATGTTTGGTAGATTGTTAATTGAAGGTTTTAGATAGCTCTGGTAAATTTTTGAGAAATTGATTGACATTCTTTCCAAGTTAGATCTTGGGGCATCACATGACTATAGTGGCCTTAGCACCCTAAATGAAAATAAAGATTTATGTTTTTATCAACATATTAGTAAAATTGAAGTTAGAGATGCTTTAAAGAAAATGAAGGGTGGAAAAGCTGTTGGACCAGATGATATTCCAATAGAGGTGTGGAAATGCTTAAGAGATGATGGAATTTCTTGGCTCACTAAACTTTTTAATACTAATTTGAAGACTAAAAAGATGCCAGATGAGTGGAGAATGAGTGTGTTAATTCTTATTTTTAAGAATAAAGGTGATGCACAAGATTGTGTGAATTATAGAGGAATTAAGTTAATGTGTCATACTTTAACACTATGGGAGTGAGTTATGGAGCATAGGTTGCGGCGTGATACTAATGTTTCTCAAAATTAATTTGGATTCATGCCGGGTAGGTTGACTATGGAAGCCATACATTTATAAAGAGGTTTGATGGAGAAATATAGAGAAAATAAGGAGGATCTACTTGTGATATTTATTGATTTAGAAAAAACATATGGTAAAGTTCCAAGAGAAAAGCTATGGAGAGTTCTTGAAAAGAATGGAGTTAATAATGCTTATATTCAAATTATTAAAGATATGTATGCAGGAGCTATTACTTGTGTTCAAACAAAAGGTGGTTTGACCAAGTATTTCCCTATTTCGGTTGGGTTACATCAAGGATCATCCTTAAGCCCATATATTTTTGCTTTAGCCTTGGATGTTCTCACCAGACATTTGTAAGAGGATGTACCTTGGTGTATGCTTTTTGCTGATGATATTCTTCTTGTTGATAAGACTAGAGAGGGAGTTGAAAGTAAACTTGAATTGTGGAGGTCAACATTAGAGACTAAAGGTTTTCTCTTGAGTAGATCTAAAATTGAATATGTGGAGTGTAATTTTAGTAGTAATAGACCTAGTGAGGGGAGATATGTATGTAGGAGCTATTACTTGTGTTCAAACAAAAAGTGGTTTGACCAAGTATTTCCCTATTTCGGTTGGGTTACATCAAGGATAAGCCTTAAGCCCATACATTTTTTCTTTAGTCTTGGATGTTCTCACTACACATTAGAAAGAGGATGTACCTTGGTGTATACTTTTTGCTGATGATATTCTTCTTGTTGATAAGATTAGAGAAGGAGTTGAAAGTAAACTTGAATTTTGGAGGTCAACATTACAGCTTAATGGTTTTCACTTGAGTAGATCTAAAATGGAATATATAGAGTGTAATTTTAGTAGTAATAGACCTAGTGAGGGGATTGTGACTTTGGGCAATCAAGTCATTAATAAGAGTACACATTTTAGGTATCTTGGATCTATTGTTCAGAGTGATGGTGAAATTGATGGGGATATTATCAGCAAAATTCAAGTTGGATGGTTGAAGTGGAGGAATGCATCGGGCTTATTGTGTGATAGAAAAGTACCCATCAAACTTAAGAGAAAATTCTATAAGATGGTAGTGAGGCCTGCAATGCTTTATGATGTTGAATGTTGGCCATTAAAAGAGAAGCATAATACTAAGTTATGTGTGGCAGAGATGAGGATGCTCAGGTGGACGAGTGGCTTTACCCTTAGAGATAGGATACGAATGAGCATATTCATGAAAAGGTTGGAGTAGCTCAAGTAGAAGATAATATTAGAGAGAGTTTCCTTAGATGGTTTGGTCAGATAAAACAGCGGCCTTCCAATGGCCCGGTTAGGAGAGTAGAGGTATTAGATTTGACTTATGTTAAGAAAGGTAGAGGCAGACCTAAAAAGACTTGGTTAGAAAAAATTAGGAATGGCCTTTCTTTATTAGATTTAAACAAGAATTTGACCTTTAATAGGATACAATGAAAAAAAAAAGATTCATATAGCCGACCCTACATAGTGGGATAAAGGCTTGATGTTGTTGTTGTTGTATCCCAGGATGATTCTCTCTCGATGAGTTCGTATATATGAAATTTATAGTTTGTCCCAGGATGATGGGCTCTAGATTTGCCAAAATGGACTACTCATTCAGACAATATTTATGGTTCATCCCAGGATGATCTTCTCTGTTCAAGAAACTTTAAATTTGTCCTACATTTTTGAACCAACAAAACCTTAGGAATAACTCTTCGTACCGAACAAACATAGTTTGTACTAGACAATTATTGGGTATGAAAGTAGTTAGTACTTATTCACATAAAGTTTGTACGCAATAGTTTTTACACTATTTGTACGTACAAAATTGCATCATACGGAATGATCATGGATGGTCAGAACTTGAAATTTACAGTTTTTAGACTATTTTTTGTGTCTTTTCTATAAAAGGTCCAGTTTTAACTGTCTTAAAATCTTTTTGTCTTTTTGGTCTTCATGTATACTTAAGGAAAATTGAAGGAGAGAGTGAGAGAGAGTGTTTGAAGGAGATTTCTTACTTCTGGAGTGTGAAGGGTTCACTTAAGTTACTCAAAGGTAAGGATCTCAGTTGGTAATTTGTGATTAATTCACTCTTCTCTCTTGTCCTTCTAGATTTCTCTTGAGAATATCCTTTAAGAAGATCCAATTCTCTACCGATACTTGGAGAGTGTGAATAGTAGATGGTTCTCTATCGACACTTAGAGAGTGTGAACAGCGGAAGGTTCTCTGCCTACACTTAGAGAGTATGAACAACGGAAGGTTTCTCTGCCTATACTTGGAGGGTGTAAAAATACGATGGTTCTCTGTCGCACCGGGTAGTGGTGGAAGAGAGTTTTTATGAAGGCTTATCCTCCTTTCTGTGGGGGGAAAAGGAGAGACACTAGTGGTAATAGTGTAATACCTGAAGTGGGAGACTTCAGGGAGTAGATGTAGGTTATAATTTTATCGAACCAATATAAATCTTATGTCTTTTTATTTTCTACTTCTTTTTACTGTTTTTGTTATTAGCAGTGGTTGAAAAATTACTTTTAAAATTTTACTAAAAATTTAAATAAGTTAAAAAGGAAAATTGTTAAATAACTAATTCACCCCCTACCTCTTGGTTAGCCGTTATGGCATAAGCTTAGGTCTAAATACCTAACTCATATTAAACAAGTTTCAACAAATGATATTAGAGCTTAGTTTCAAAACTATAAGTTTAAACTACTTTTTGATTAATGACCATAGCTACATTTGGAAACTAAAACACACATGAAGGTTACTCTATAACTAGACCTCCCTTATTCAACAATATTCCTTTTGATTTTTGGAAAACACACATGTCAACATTTCTACAATCACTAGATTACAGTATGTGGATCTTAATTCAGGATGGGTATATAAAACCAACTAGATTAGTTGACAGAGTTAGAGTTGAAATTTCCTTTGCAGGCTGGACTGTACAACAACGTGAACTAGTTCAACTTAATGCTAAATGTTTGAATAGTTTCTTTTGTGCTCTTAAATTTAAAGATTACATGCGGGTTTCCAGTTATAAAAGTGAAAAAGATATATGGGATAGACTTTGTATAATATATAAGGGGACTAATGAAATTAAATAATCCAGACTTAATATCTTGTTGCATGACTATGAATTATCTTGCATTAAACCAAATAAATTCATTTCTGACATGCACACTAGATTTATACAAATAGTCACCACTTTACATGTATTGGGCAGGAAACTAACGAATGCTGAAATGGTCAATAAGATACTTCAATATTTGCCTACTACTTATGATGCTAAAATAACTACGATAATAGAGACTAAAGATTTAAATGTTTACTCCATTAACAATATTCTTGGATCACTAATTGGTTACAAGCAAGGAGTGAGTCAATGAAAGATTGATGTAGGAGTGCCACGAAAGGAGAAGAATATTGCACTAAAGGTGGAGGAGTCGGAGAGTGATCTATCTATACCTGAGGATGAGGACGACATCACATTGATGACTAGAAAGTTCAGAATCTTTTTGAAGAGGAAGCAAAAGAGATGTCAGCAATGAAATCGAGGTAAGTTCAATAGGAATATTAAGGTTTCTAATGATGTAATTTGATACAAATGCAGGAAACCAAGATATATTAAGTCTGACTAGCCAAAACTCAAAGCCACTCCTAGCAAGGAGAAAATAAAGGAGAAACCAATTATGAATAAGGGCAAGAAGAAAATTCAAAGAGCTTTCTGGGTGGACTCAGCTTCAGACTCGTCAGAGACTCAAAAGGAAGAGGAAGTCAATCTATGCTTGATGTCGATAATCTTGATCAGTTAGATCTAGAAGACATATGTGGCTTGACTTATAATAAACTTTTTATAAGTATCAGAATGCATATATGATGCATATAGGAAGTTAAAGAAAATGCATGCTAGCCTTAACTTAGATTTTTAAGAACTACAGAGAGAACATGAAATCCTTAGGAAAGATCATGCATTAAATGATAGCAACCACATGAAATTACTTGATGAGTTTGATAATTTGAATAAGAACCATGAAAATTTAAGGCATCCTATGCAAAATTGGAATGTGAATTTAAAGTTTTTAAGGATGAATCAGAGAGCAAAAATTATCAAATTAGTTATACAAATCACATTTTGGAAGATGTAAATATTTTTCTCAAATTGAAGATAAAAGCTCTCGAGAAAAATAAGATACCCCCAACACTTGAAGATTTTACAAATCCTATTTTATATCCAAAATTTTTAAAACTCAGCAGGAAACAGAACAATTACAGAAGATTAAGAAACCCATTTCCTGGAGTCAAATATCATAATTGTAGTTTATTTGGACATATAAAACACACCTTTACATTGGATAGAAAAAATTATTTGGTGTGAAAACCTAAGATGCTTAAACCAAGACATATCATACATGCATCTGTTTTAAAATTGCCAAAAGAAAAACCCAAACTTATTTGGGTTCCTAGGTCTAACGTTTGATGATTTTTTAGGCACGCTGTCACACATGGCCTCATAAGAGCATATGGTACCTGGACAGTAGTTGTTCAAAGAATATGACTGGAGACACTGCACAATTCATATCGCTAGAAGTCAGGAGTGGAGGCAGAGTTACACTTGGAGATAATACCACAAGGAAGGTGGTAGGATCAGGTATGATAGGAAACTTGAAAAACTTTTTTATAGAAAATGTTTTGTTGGTAGAAGGCTTAAAGCATAATCTTCTGAGTATTAGTCAGTTATGTGATAAAGGATATTATGTTAAATTTTTTTCTACTAGGTGCATATTAAGCCTGAATGGTAATGATATTTTGCATGGTATACGGGTAAACAAAATTTATATGCTAGATTTGAATTATATCAAAATGCCTACTGCTTTTTGTTTTAAAACTATTTCTTATGAGTCAAGGCTTTGGCATAGGAGACTTTGTCAATCTAGCATGAAAAACCTTAGGAGGATTGCACAAAAGAACTTAGTGAGAAATATACCAAAACTAAAATTTACTAAGGACCATCTTTATGATGCTTGTCAATTAGGAAAATAGATGAAGTCATCTTTTGAGTCCAATAAGGATCTTATAACTAGTAAACCATTAGAGATTTTTCATATGGATCTTTTTGGACTAGTTGGAACAGTAAGTCTAGGAGGGAAGGTATACGGATTTGTGAGTGTGGATGATTACTCTAGGTTTAGATGGGTTAGATTTCTATATCATAAAAGTGAATCATTTGAGGAGTTTAGAGATTTTTTAACTTGGAATCAGAGGAAACTAGGATGTGAGATTTTGATAATTTAAAGTGATCACTGAGGAGAATTTGAAAATAAAAAATTTGAGAATTTTTGTAAAGAAAAAGGAATTGATCATAATTTTTCTGTACCTAGAACCCCTCGGCAGAATGGGGTAGTGAAAGAAAAGACAGAACATTAATAGAAGCCACTCGAGCCATGTTGGAAGAATATTCATTTCTTAAATATTTTGGGTTGAGGCGGTTAGCACTATATGTTATATTCTGAATAGGGTGAATATCATATCAAACTTGAATAAAATACCCTATGAGTTTCTAAAGGAGATAACACCTAATTTGTCACACTTGCATGTTTTTAAATGTAAGGTGTTTATACATAATAATAAAAAATATACCTTAGGAAAATTTGATCCAAAATCATATGAAGGAATTTTTTTAGGATACTCTAGTGTTGGAAAATCTTATAAAGTATTTAATAAAAGAACTTTGATAATTGAAGAAACCACACATGTTGTATTTGATGAATCTGAAAGTTTGAAATAGCCAATATTTGAAGAGGATGAGATAGAAATTGACTCCCAAAAGATTGAGAAAATAAATTTGGAAGAAAATTTGGAAATAGAAAACCCTTTACCTAGAGATTTAAATTTTTCTAAAAACCACCCAAAGGAAATAATTATAGGTGAACCTAGTGAGGGTGTTATGAATAGGCATGGAGTAAGTAAAGAAGTCAATCATTCAGCTTTTATTTCTACTATAGAACCCACAAATATTGATCAAGCATTTTTGGTTAAATTTTAAGAGGAATTAAATCAATTTATAAAGAATGGAGTTTGGGAATTAACAGAAAGACCAAAGGATCAAAATATAGTTGGAACTAAGTGGGCATTCAAAAACAAAATAAATGACTCAGGAGTAGTCATTAGAAATAAGGCTAGATTAGTGACTATAGGGTATAATTAGATTGAAGGGATTGATTTTGAGGAGACTTTTGCCTCTGTAGCTAGACTTAAAGTAATTAGGGTTTTGTTAGCTTTTGTCTATTTTAGAGGATTTAAGTTGTATCAAATATATATTAAAAGTGCCTTTTTAAATGGGTTAATTCAAGAGGATGTGTTTGTAGAGCAACCTCCAGGCTTTAAAAATTCAAAATATCCAAATCATGTGTTTAAGTTAAAAAAGGCATTGTATGGATTGAAACAAGCACCTAGGGCTTGATATGAGAGGTTGAGCACCTTCCTACTTGAGAGATCTTTTGAAAAAGGAAGTGTTGACACAACTCTCTTTTTAAATAAATTGGGAGAAGATATACTCATTGTACAAATTTATGTTGATGACATCATTTTTGGATTTACTAATAAAAATCTTTGTGATCATTTTTCTAAAATAATGAGTAGTGAATTTGAGATGAGCCTAATGAGATATTTGAATTAATTTTTAGGTTTTAGCATTAAGCAACTTGAGGAAGGAATATTTCTTAATCAGTCAAAGTATGTTAAGGACATCCTCATAAAGTATGAGATGGACAATGCTAAACCTGTTAGTATACCTATGAGTTCCTAAGTTCAGTTGGATAAGTACCCTAAGGGAAAATTTGTTGATCAAAAGAAATTTAGAGAAATTATTGGATCTTTGCTTTACTTGATAGATAACCGACCTGATATTATGTTTAGTATTTGTTTGTGTGCTAGATTTTAATTAGATCCAAATGAATCACATTTGACAGTAGTAAAAAAGATTTTGAGATATTTTTTGGGAACTCAGAACTTATGGATTTGATATCTTAAGTTTAGCTCTTCATTTGAAATAATTGGATATTCAGATTCGGACTTTATAGGTTGTAGGGTTGATATAAAGAGTACTTTTAAAACATGTCAATTTATTGAAAATTCTTTAGTCTCTTGGTCCAGTAGAAATAGAATTCAGTAGCCCTATCTACTGTTGAAGCTGAATACATTGCATTAGGAAGCTATATAGCATAAGTACTTTGGTTGAAATAATAGTAAATTGATTTAGGATTAACAATCGGCATAATTCCCATTTATTGTGATAACAATATCTCTAAAAATCCTATTCAACATTCAAGGACCAAACATATAGACATCAGGCATTATTTCATAAGGGATCATATATCCAAAGGGGAAATTGAACTTAATCATGTTTCAACAAAAAATCAACTTGTAGACATTTTTACTAAACCATTGCCTTTGATACTTTCAGTACATTAAGAACAAGGCTTTGTGTGACTGACTTAAATGCTTAATTAAATATTTTTGCAACATTGATGTGTGTTTTATTAGAGTGTTTTCTAGTTTTGTGATTTTTCCTACGTGTTTTTCTTTAGTTTTTTAGCTTATTTTGTTTTTATTATCTTTGTTTGTTCATTTAGTGTTATTTTCAAAACATTTTCACATTCAAAATCATGATTTTCATGCATCATATGAATTTTTTTAAATGTGAATTTCGTACTGGACGAATCCTGTAGCGTATAGATCATTTGGGTAGGATAGAATGCGTACAGGTTTTTCAGTTTTCAATATAGTTCATCTGTACAATTGTCACGATCGTTTGGATGATATGTATTCAATCGTATGTATGCATATAGACGGTTATATGGATAGGATCAATTTTATTCTCGATCGTACGTATGAACCTGGCTTTCGAACATACAAACCACATGTCATTCTGAGTAGGGGATGAACCTAATCGACATAAAAATGATCTTGAATGATCAATCATCCTGGACGAACACCTGTTCATATGTATGATCATATGGTCAAAAAGTATATACAAAAAGACTCCTTGTAACTCGCATGATTATAAATAGTCATTTAATTTTAACCTTATTCATTCGTCTATATGAAATTCTGCTTCGTATGTATGAACTCATGTATCGTACGGTACGAATTCAATTGTGTCTGTACAATATATCATTTTTCTTTAAATTGAAAGGGTTTAGAACTCTAATCTCATTCACTTCAAAAAGCCTTTTTAATCTTCTATTCCCCTTCTTATTTTCTATGGAGAGTTCAAGCAAGAGGGTTAGGCATGCAAAAGAACTAACTACGGAATTGCCTCTAGCCATTCAAGTGAGAACTTATTGTCCAAAACAATTGAGGAATCTTTCCCTAGGTTTGTATCTGCAAAATTGACCCCTTCTAGAGTTTTGATCCAAGAGAATACAATCTATCAGATACTACCTCTTTTTGCTTCTACTCAATTTAAGTTCATCCTTACTTTAGTTTACTGCTTCAACATTTCTACATTTCATTACTTTCTAGCAAATATGACCTTTAACTCTTACCCAAATAAGATTAGATCCTATGTTTTAGGGAAGAATATAGAAATTACCAAAGAGGATATGGGAGTTTTCCTAAACCTAAGGACTGAAGGGATTAGAGCCCACACTTTGACTTCCTCTACAACTTTTGATTGGACTGAGATTAACCAATTACTAAGAGAGATTAGATAAGAATGTCATTTGCCCAAAGTAAACATTCTGCACCAAGATGCTAGAATCATCTAGCATGTGCTTAGAACTTCTATCATTCCTAAAGTTGGTGATAGAATTAATATCACTCCTCTTCTTTCTACTATCACTTATGTGATCATTATTGGTCAATCCATTGATTAAGCCCAACTCATTCTAGACTACCTTTATGAGCTTTTTGAAATTGTCCATATATCCCATAAGAGAAAGAAGAACATTTCTCTAAGACATCTTGTGGCTTATATTCTTGAGAAGAAGTATGAGTTAGTTAATCCTAATGCATCTCATCTTGAAGAGCCCTTGTACTATAATGATGGTTCATTTCAAACTATCTTTGTAAAACATGATGAAGGTGCTGACATTGTGGGAGAGGAGAGAGGACATGCACCTATGCCTGCTGGTGGAACAAATCTTTAGGAGTTGGTTCATCGCTTTGATCATCTCGAGAGTCACCTTGATCATCGCTTTGATCAAATTGAGACTCATCTACAGCAGCAGGATGCACAGTGCCAACAGGACATGGGTCCGATTAGAGGCTAATTCGATGCTGTGAGCTCGAATATGACTATGATGAGTAGCTATTTTAACTTTTTTCAACTAAGGACCTCCTCCAGATCAGAGCCCCTCTGAGAAATGATTGTACTTCTTTTATGATTTTCTCTAGGAGTGGTGATGTGATGTGATATGTTGTGTTGTTATTTTTTAGGTTTTTATGTCTTCATGTTTTATGTTTTTATGTCTTATGTTTTATTGCATCTATGTGTATTGATATCTTATGTGCTCAAATGTATTATCATTCACCATGATATTAATAAAAGTTATTTTGTCATGTTTCTAGAAATGTTTGTTAGTCTATATGATTATCTTGACTAATTTATCTAACAAGTGATATACTTTCAAATGCAATAAAATATTTTTAAATTCATTTAGAAAATGTAACTTTTCAAAAATTTAAGTTGTGCTATAACTCGATCAAGTTAAGGATATCACTTTCATTTTTATTTTTGTTAGACTAACATAATTTAATATTATTATTGCAAGTTTGGTGTTTTATTATTTGTTATTTCTCTTTTCAATATAAATATCTTTCTACTTAGAGAAATTTGAGATTTTAGATTATCAATTTTGAAAAGATTAATTTAAAACTTTCAAAAATGTACAAATGTACAAAAATCCAAAGAATGTGCAATGGTTTGCAATTGGTAAAGAGGCACAAAATTAGCCCACAAATACAAAAATATGCATAAAGTATGCCACAAATCTTAAAAAGATGCACAAATCGCCACAAGTCTATGTTTTTTCCTATATCTTTTAATCTTTAAATTCAAATGAATCTTTTGTTCAATTTTATTTCTTATTGAAATTTGAAATACATAACTTTTCATTTCATCTACTTGCAATAATTTTTTCTTATTTCATAGTCTACACTTATTCATGACCTTGATACCTTTTTCTTTTCTATGTTATATCTTTACTTAAATCATATAAATTTTTATTTTTTTCTCTAATGACTTTAATCTTTTTTATTGCAAATATAATTTAATCTCTTCCAAGATCAATTATCAAAGGCTTCTCATATAACTTCTTGCATTTCTATGATCGTTTCTTCTTCTCTTTTTGCTGTTGTTAAAAAGGGGGAGAAATATTGTTTGCATTTTTTGAAATATTGTTTTTTTATTTGTTTGATTTGTTCGTATCTGTGTTTTTTTGGTGTTTCATTTGCTCGTGTTCAAGTGTCATTTGATTTGCTCGTGTCTAAGTGTCATTTCAAATTTTTCAACGAATGATTACTTTTGTGTGTTAATTTTTATGTGTGTTTTTGTGTGTTGAAAAACCTTCAAAAAATTAAAATTTTGATTTGTTCAAAATAAATGCCGCTTATTCTCACATGCTTATTTATTCAAGGGGAGTTTAGGAGAAACTTAGGAATTTCAAATTTATAAAAACAATAATTTTTTTCCATTAAAAAAAGGGGGAGATTGTTGAGAGAGTTGCTACTTTGCTTTGCATGTTTTACATTCTTTCTGCTTGTATGCTTTTGATGATTCCAAATATTATTGTTTTTATTATTATTTTCTCCTAACACATTTTAGAAGAATTATTTTTGCTCTTGTGTGTACTAACATTTTAGAAAAATCATACTCCAAATTGTTGAAGACTTCAAATCAAGTTCAGCTTAGAATATTTCATAAATTGAAGTCTATATTTTTCATTTTATTGAGTCTGAGAAAGTGTGATTGTAATTGAGTAACTTAGTACACACACCGGGGGAGAGCTTTAAAATTGATAATTTTTGAAATTGATCGTACAGTACGAACCATGTTCATATAGGTTGATCTAATCAGTTAAACCCCTAAAATGAATAATATAATGAACGGAGAGAGAAATTTTTTTTCTAAGTATAAATCATCCAAATGATATTTATCGTTCATCCTAGGAAGATGCTCTCTGGATGCGTTTGTCTAGACGATATTTATCTTTCGTCCTAGGACGATGCTCTCTGGATGCGTTCTTCCGGATGATATTTATTATTTGTCCCAGGATGATGAGCTCTGGATTTGTCAATATGAACTAATCATCCAAACAATATTTATCGTTCATCCCAGAACGATGGGCTCTAGATTTGTTAAAATACACTAATCGTCCAGATGATATTTATCATTCATCCCAGGATGATGCTCTCTGGATGTATTCATTTAGACAATAATTATTATTCATCCTAGGACAATGCCCTATAGATAAGTTCATCCAGACAATATTTATAGTTTGTACCATGATGATGGGCTCTGTATTTGCCAAAATTAACTATTCATCCAGATGATATTTATGGTTCGTCTCAGGATGATCTTCTCTGTTCTGAAAACTTTAAATTCATCCTACATTTTTGTACCAATGAAACCTTGGGAATAATTGTTTATACCAGAAGAACTTAGTTTATACGGGACAATTATCGGGTACGAAAGTAGTTTGTACTAATTCACATATAGTTCATACGCAACAGTTTTTACACTGTTCGTAAGTACGAAATTGCATCGTACGGGACGATCGTGGATGGTTCTAAATTTAAATTTGCAGTTTTTGGATGATTTTTTGTGTCTTTTCTATAAAAGGTCCAGTTTTGACTATCTTAAAATCTTTTTGCCTTTTTGGTCTTCATGCATACTTAAGGGAAAATGAAGGAGAGAGTGAGAGAGAGTGTTTGAAGGAGATTTCTTACAACTGGAGTGTGAAGGGTTCACTTAAGTTACTTAAAGGTAAGGATTTCAGTTTATAATTTGTGATTGCTTCACTCTTCTCTCTTGTCTTTCTAGATTTCTCTTGAGAAGATCCTTCAAGAAGATCTGGTTCTCGGCTAACACTTAGAGAGTGTGAATAGAAGACGGTTCTCTACCGACACTTGGAGAGTGTGAACAGCGAAAGGTTCTCTGCCTACACTTGGAGAGAATAAATAACGGACGGTTCTCTGCCTACACTTGGAGGGTGTAAAAGGATGACGGTTCTCTGTCGCACCGGGTAGTGGTGGAAGAGAGTTTTTGTGAAGGCTTCTCCACCTTGCTGTGGGGGCAAAAGGAGAGACTCTAGTGGTAATAGTGCAATACCTAAAGTGTGAGACTTCAGGGGGTGGATGTAGATTGTGTTTGACCGAACCACTATAAATCTTATGTCTTTTTTATTTTCCATTACTTTTTATTTTTTCTATTATTATCAGTGGTTAAAAAATTGTTTTTAAAAATTTACTAAAAAGTTAAATCGGTTTAAGAGGATAATTTTTAAATAACCAATTCACTCCCCTCTTTGTTAGCCATTGGGACATAAGCTTAGGTCTAACAACCTAACTCATATTTAAAAAGTTTCAACACCTTAAGAAAGTTCTACAAAGAGAAAACTTACTTTTATAAGAAGACGAGACAAAGGCAGATGGTCTGAGTTTAGAAAATCTACTAAAATTGAGGATAAAGGTCCATGAGATGAATGCTACACTTTCTAGGATTGCTAAGTGGTGGCAACAATGCTCTAAGATACAATGGATGGAAGAAGGTGATCAAAACTCTCATTTTTTTCATGCCTATAACTAGTTGAAATGGCAGTATAATCAATTAGGTACCCTTTCTTAATGGCACAATAGAAACAAATCCTATAATCATTCATTCAGCTTTCGAGAGATTCCTCTTAGAAAAATGAGGTGTTATAGTAAATTATCTAATTGACCTTCTTTTGAATTAGAAGATCAATTAAATGATGAGATGAATAAAGATTTGAGCATAGAATTTACAAAAGAGGAACTTTATTCTATTATTATGAAGATGATAAATAATAAATCGCTAGGATCAGATGGGGCTAATGCATGTTTTTTCAAATCTTATTGGAGCGTAGTTAAGAATGAAACATGGAATACCATTAATGATTTTTTTATTTCAGATATCATGCCTAATTACTAGAAAGAGACAATGGTGGTTCTTATTCCTAAAGTTCCTAATTATTTTCAATGTTCCAAGATCTAACTTATATGTTTATGCCAGACCATTTACAAAATGGCTTCAGCTATGATCCTAAGCAAATTAAAAAATTTTCTTCCTAAGATTATTTATGATTATCAAGGAGCATTTGTTCTTGGAAGAAGTATTTCTGATAATTACCTATTGGATCAAGATATTTTGAATAAAATGAGAATCTCTATTGAAAATTTAGGATTTACGCTTTTGAAACTTGGCATAGAACAAGCCTAAGATAGCATGTGTTGGGATACAATTAATCAAATTATGAAGCTTATGGTGTTTTTGAATAAGATAATTAATCTGATTATGTAACTACTTGAAATTTTTTATTAAGATCAATAGAATGATGACAAAATGGATAACAGTAGAATGTGGTTTTAGACAAAGATGTCAACTTTCTCCGAGCCTACTTATTTTGTGCTTTAAACTTTAGACAAAGCATTACAAGCTAAATCTAATTAGTTAGGTATTAGTGTAGTTTCCAATGTGTAGAAAATAACCTATCTTCTTTATGCTAATGATGTGCTTGTTATAGCTGAGGCCTCTAAATACAAGGCCAATCTTTTGAAGCAAATTTTGAATGAGTATTGTGATTAGACCAGATAACACATAAATTAAAAAAAGACTATGCTACAATATGGAAAAGCAGTTTCAAAGAAAAGAAGAGGAGATTAAATAAGTCATGGGACTTAATTTGGTTAATGAAATCACTTATTTGGTGTTAAGATGGCTTTAAGGAGAATAAAGGTTTTATACTACAATTCAGTAATAGAAATGAGATGTAGAAATTAAATACATGGGGATCTCGCTCCCTAGTGCTGGCTAGAAAGATGGTTAATCAAAATAGATTTTCATCTATTTTAACATACTTGATGAATCATTCTTTAATACTAAAAGGCGTTCTAATGGAAATTGATAGAGTTTGTAGAAACTTCCTTTGGCTTAAGGAGAATGGAAGACAATGTTTGCATTACATATCTTGGACTATATTATCATTGCCTATAAATTGTGGTGGCTTTGGCATTCAAGGAGAGGCTAAAAGATAAGGACCACTAATATCTCATCATGTATGGAATTTTATACAAAATCAAAACTTGCTTGTTAATAGAGTATTGAAGGAAAAGTATGGAGATTGAATATGGGAAGAAGAAAGTAAGAGGAATGCCTCTCCTTCATGTCATATAATCAAGAAAGGTGCCCATTTTTTGAAACCTATTGTAAGATGGTAGGTTTATTCAGGTACTAAAACAAACAATATGAATTATGTTTGGTTGGTTGATAGAACTTTGAACAGATGGCCTGCATCGTCTAAAGTAACAGAGCTTAAAGATAAAAATGTTTCCTTTCTCATTGATGAAGGTAGATGATGGAAAAGGGAGGCATTGAGATTCATTTCTTTGAAAAGATGGAAATCCTATTTTTCTAAACTCTAATTGGTACAAATTTGGAAGAAGATAAGGTTGAATAAATGAAATCTAAATCAGGTAGATTGATAACATCAATGGCTTATGAACATCATTGTCAAATTCAAGGTGGGAATTTTAAAGATATGAAGTGGATGAAAAAATTAAAGTTTCTCATTGGGAGTTACTATTTTGGTGGAGACTATTCAATCACTATAGAAACATTATGTATTACTGGCAGATTTTTGGCATAAAATTATTCTTTTCCAGCTGATTTAAAAGTTTTTTGATGAATTTCTGATGAAATATTTTTGAATAGTAAAATGAGCGTCGAAAACATGTCCGTAAAAAAATACAAAAAATTTGTTTCTGGCAAAATATATTTGTTGGTACAATTCTAATCCTCCAAAAAATTTCCTAAAAATTCACCAAAAATTGTTTCATAAAAAATACACTGGAAATTTTATCGCTAATGATCAATTTTCTTGTATTGAATAATGAATTTCCTACAAATGCTTGGTTGAATTATAGGAAACTACAATGAAATATTAACTGTCTGAGAGGTTTTGAAGTTTCTGAAGACATGGAGCACATTTCAACATGTTGTTTGAAGCTCTTAAAAGTAATGTAAATATTGAGGCAATGGGGTATTAATGTTCCTAAATTTCAAAGTCTGGATTAATTATATGAAGGAATGAAGATGGTTGGATGGACAAAATATGGTCTTGCTAGAATATATATTGCTATTATATATCTAAACTGGAAAGTCAAGAACATGGTTAAGAATGGAAAATATGCTCCTTTGGTGTCGTCAATAGCTATAGAAGTCCTATCTAATTATTTGTATCAACATTCATTTCCAATTAAGAAGAACTAGGATATCATTCAAAATTAAATGTTGTCTAATGCTTGGTGTCCCCCACGTGAAGGTAGGATTAAATTGAATGTAGATACTGTTATGTTGAAATCTATGTTGCGGATATATGGTTTATGATTTTGATGATAGCAAACATTCTTATTTCTCTACGATTGCCTTTTTACTGACATTTTAGGTCCACACGATCAGACTGCAATTTGGAACCAGCTCAAGATTGGGTAGACTAGGTCTAAGTCAGTTTGTACACTTTTTCTTTTCTTGAGTCTGTTGTATTTGGTTTGGCACCTGATGATTTGTAACTTGGAAGATTTTCTATTGTTCCCTAAAAATTTCTATTTTTGGTAACATTATTCGGGACGATATTTATATCATCCTGGATGATCTGTCCAAAAATAGAAACCCTAATTAGGGCATCCCCATTAAGGCAGCCGTCATATGTTAATCGGCCTGGACGATACTTGTATCGGCCGGGACGATAATCTCAATTCAAAAACAATAAGCTGCCATGATCAGATTAGGTAGTCATTATTTTAGGAAATCGGCCAGGATGATAAATACATCGTCTAAGATGATCTAACTCAATTATGCCTAAATTGATCTGGTATCTTTGGAAAGCATTAATGGCTAATTGATACGATTACATCATCCGGGATGATCATAGGGTCGGACAGGATGATTGCCTGGATGATTTACATCGGCCATAATCTATTCAGGGTGATGATCAGGACGATTGAAATTGGTTTTAAACTAATCATCCGGGATGATCATGAGATCGACCAGGATGATGTAACCAATTTTCTTCTGATCGTCCCAAATCATCTCGGGATGATGAGCTGAATTTGAACTGATCGTACAGGACGATATGCCTATCATCCTGGACGATAATGTCAATGACTTGCATTAATGAGCTCATTTTGAGATCTTCTATTTATGGTAGACATGACACTTTGTAAGTGTCTTTGGCAGCCATTGTAGCTTCGTTCTTATGGGGAAAATTGAAGAGAAAGTTTAAAAGGGAGTAAGGAATGGGTGAAGTCTGAGAGAGGGAGAAGATCTTG
>NW_021383693.1:0-510 GCF_001605985.2 Dendrobium catenatum | reverse complement strand
TAACAAAGTAGGAGGATGGGACCTAAAGATGTTTGAGATATTACCTTGCAATGAGTGTGATACATGTTTATAGAAATAATGGAGTCAATAAAGTTGCTTGAAGTAAAATTTGAAAATTTGAAGAAATTTCAATGAAAGGGGAAAAGTAACTACTATGCTTGTCTGAATATTATTTAATGACTTATCCATCCTTCATCCTCTAATAGCTATAATGAGATCATTATCTTCTGAATCTAGTCACCCTACCACTATCATCTAACTAAAACCATATAACTACTATATCTCATGCATTCTCATTTACTTTAATTGAAATAGAAACTTGTATCACATATCTTGAAATCATATTTTCTTCAATTGAGGGTAAGAGATTTATATAGTGGATCATTCCAATTAGGCCAAGCTTCATGGTTTTTTCTCCTTCAAATTTTTTACATGATTTTTTTGTATATTTTTCATTCTTTTTTTATTTCTGTGTATGTACTAGATCCATGAAAAACTAAGACGTACACT
>NW_021383692.1:0-242 GCF_001605985.2 Dendrobium catenatum | reverse complement strand
TTAGGTTTGGGTTTCTAACTGGTCAAGTTTAAGTCCAGTATTTTAACATGTTTATTAAATGACCATAATTTGAGTTGAACCAAATCAAATTAGGCTGATAAGTGCTCGGATCATATAAAAAGATGTTCGTGGTTGTCTTTGTGGGTGCTTTAGTGTAGGAGGGGTTAAAAATTATGTTACAATTGGTTAGTCCCACTTGTTGTAAAATGGTTTCAGCATATAAGGATTGAGAAATGAGAAGT
>NW_021383691.1:0-309 GCF_001605985.2 Dendrobium catenatum | reverse complement strand
TTTTTTTTTTTTTTTTTGATAGAAAGCATGGATGCATTAAAATGAAGCAAAAGCAAAAAGAACTACAAACATGATTCCTCCTTCACCAATTGAACAAATGAAGGAGAAATATTGTCCAAATTAATGTCTTCCCAAATGAAGCTACTAAGGATACCATAACTAGCACATAGATCCGCTAGTTTGTTTCCCTCTCTAGAAATGCATTAAAAAATAACATAATTAAAATCATTAAAAAAGTTTAACACATCTTGATATTTGAATCCGTGATCCTAAGCATCTTGAATAGCCTTTATGACATTGAAGTTGTCG
>NW_021383690.1:0-204 GCF_001605985.2 Dendrobium catenatum | reverse complement strand
ATGTCTCATGTCATTTTGTCCTTCTACTATTGTTTTTGATTCTTTTAATTAATTATTAATAGAATTTTTTACGAAATGCCAATACTTCAGTGTCGGAGCAAAAGAGTTTTTTAGCTCATTTAACTATAAATGAAGGAATAAATGCGCCCCTCAAATAGTGAATCTGTCATATGTTGTGCCTTATGTTTCACCAACTTACAAAGA
>NW_021383689.1:0-240 GCF_001605985.2 Dendrobium catenatum | reverse complement strand
ATCGTCCTGGATGATCCTGAGAGAAAAATCCAAATCAAAGAGGAACAGTAAGGGAACGAGGTCTCACAGACTGATCTTACAAGTATACACTACAAGAAATTTAGGTTATATCGGTGGTTTTTTTCAGCGGTTTATCTAAGATTTTTGGCAATTTTTTGGTGGTTCAAAAATTGTTAGAATAAAATAAGTAGAAAACTTTTTCCGGTGGTCTTTTTTTGGCGGTTATAATCACTGGCGGCT
>NW_021383688.1:0-1243 GCF_001605985.2 Dendrobium catenatum | reverse complement strand
ATTGATTTAAATGCTTAGATAAAAATGTTTTCTGCAATATTGATTTTTTTTGTTGTTTTATGTTCATTGTGTTTTTTAGTTTATTTAAGTGATATTTTCTTCTTATTTAAACAGTATTATTTGTTTGTTTTTGTTCTGAGTGTAAAAATGTAAATTTGTGGTCATCATCGTCCGGGATGAAATAGTTTCGCACGGAACGATTTGTGTAATATGATAAACTGTGGGATTTTGAACCATTTTAAGAGGAGTTTTAATGTACTTCATCTGTATGATCATCACGATCGTCCGGGATGAAATATTTTTCAAAGGACGGGATGAATGAATGAAGCAGTTGAATGGATAAGATAGTTTTTAATTTGAACTTCATCCGTACGAACCTTTGGTTCGTCCAGACAAACACATGTCGGTTCATAGCGGGGGACAGTTTTCAACTGCCATTAAAACGAATTAAATTTCTGATCGTCCGGACGAACACGTGTTCGTCTGTACTATTATTTTGGTCAAAATCCTGTATGAAAGAACGCTTCGTAAGTTGTGTGTTTACGAAAAGTCATTTCTTTTTTTACTCATTCGTTCATCCATACTAATTTTTTTCGTACGGGACGAACGAAAATTTTGTCTGGTACGAACAGTCATTTTTCCATAAATTAATGGCAATTTGTTTACTGAACAGTCACTTTCACACATCTCTTTCAAATCTTTCTTCTCTTAAGATCTTTCAATGGCAAGTTCTAGCAAGCGTCAAAAGTCTTTGACTAAGGGTCCTCCAAGAAACTTGTCTGAAAATTTCCTTTCTAAAGCCAATGAAGAATCCTATGCTAGGTTTATCTCCATGAAAATTACCCCATCTAGAGTACTCCTACATGAACAATTAACTTTTAAGGTAATTAACTTATTTGCCTCTACTCAATTTTGTTTAATCCTCACTTTAGTACACTTCTACAACAGAGAAACCTTTCATTATTTTTTGGCAAACATGTCATTCAACTCTTACCATTCCGTCGTCAGTTCATTTGTTTTAAAAAGAAAATTTAAATCACCAAGGCTGACCTTGGTATCTTCCTAAACTTAAGGACTGAAGGATTAAGAGCAAACACCTTAACCACAACAAATTTTTATTAGACTGAAGTTAATAGAGTGATTAGAGGAGTAAACGTTAAGGATTATTTGCCTAAAGTAGCAACTTTAGTTCGTGATGACCGTATCATCCAGCTCGTACTTAGAACTTCCATTATACCTAAAG
>NW_021383687.1:0-215 GCF_001605985.2 Dendrobium catenatum | reverse complement strand
CAGAATGATTAGCTATATCGGCTCAGCTAGTCCATCATAATTCACATGTAACACTTTGCCAAATAATTCTACACATCTTATTCTCTCTTTCCACCACAAACAAAATGTGCTATGCAAACTGATATGTATGTCGACCATTGTGCCAAGGTCAACATAGAGGTTTTTTTTTATTTCTTTTTTTTTATTTTATTTTATTTTTTATTTATTTATTTATT
>NW_021383686.1:0-711 GCF_001605985.2 Dendrobium catenatum | reverse complement strand
AACTCTAGACGAAGAACAAGCAGAGCGATCCTTGAAATAACCCTTGTGAATCCCCTCACAAGCTCCCCCTCACAAGATCCTCTCTCTCTCCCTCTCTCTCTTTCTCTCCTCAAGGTGTTCTCAAGTCAAGGCAGCAGCCAAAGGTTCTCAAAAATGTAGAACAAGAGCTCTTAAATAGAAGAGCTTTAAAGGAGCTCATTAATTGTAAGTTTCCGACTTTATCATCCAGGCCGATATGTACATCGGCCTGGCCGATCAATACAAAACTCAGAAGATCGGCCAGAGCATCGCCCTGGATGCAAAGCTGGACGATTAAAAATTGGCTTGATCGTCCAGGCCGATCTCACAATTGTCCTGGCCGATCAATTCAAATTATGTGAAAATCATTCTGAGAATAGCCTTGGATACGAGCTGGTCGATATTTATCGTCCTGAAGTAACTTAAGGTTTTTGACTGGATCGTCCCGGCCGATCCTGCGATCATCCAAGACGATATGATCGTATCAATCATCCTTAATTACTCCCTTGATTTTCTAATCAATTAAGGCATAATTGTACATATCGTCCAGACCGATCAATAATCGTCCTGGTCGATAATTTAAAAATACAGTATACCTTAATTGTCTATGGCGGAAACTTCTTTCTGTTTTGAGCTAATTGTCCTGGCCGATACACGTATCGTCCAGGCCGATATGTTAATGACGACTGCCCT
>NW_021383685.1:0-399 GCF_001605985.2 Dendrobium catenatum | reverse complement strand
GTTTTTGAAGGAAGAAGGGAGGAACGTCATCGTCGAGATGCTAAATTTGAAGGAATTCAGCGTCGAGGTGATGATTTCGAAGGAAGAAGAAGTGAGTATGAAGAGGGATTCGAATATAACCGTCGGAGGGATGATCGGGACACTTGGGGGAGTCTTCCCCTTCGAGGAATGGGAGGTTATGGAGGGTACCGGGAAAACAGAGGAGACCCACGGGTGAGGAAGCTAAAAATGCCCGTCTTTGAGGGCGAAGACGGCCATGGCTGGATCTACAAAGGGAGCGTTACTTCGCTATGAACGGGTTGACAGAGGATGAAAAATTGACAGCGGCGGGTCTGTGTCTGGGAGGGAAAGCTTTGGCATGGTATCAGTGGCGTGATAGGAGGGAGCCCATCCGGAGCT
>NW_021383684.1:0-445 GCF_001605985.2 Dendrobium catenatum | reverse complement strand
AAGTAATTAATTATAATTAATTTTAATTAAAGTTAATATTAATTAATTATGATTATTTAGTATATTTTTAAATTAAGATTAATTAATATTAATTATTTCTATTTAATTAAAGTTATTTATAAATAATTATTTTAATTAATTATAATGACTTTTAATTAATTTATTTTCAATGAAATTCTATTTTTGTTGAAAAAAAATTAAATTAGGATACACTGCTGATTAAAACTTAATTATAAAATAATATACAAATTGATTTAACTTGTTTAGGGTTTAGGAATTATAAATTTATTTGTAAATTTACTTTGAAATCTCTTAAATTTGATAGTCACTAATCATAGAATAAATATCAAATCTTTTAAATCAATTCAAAAAATGGAAAAAAAAAAAGGAGCTTAGACCATCTCTAATCGAAAAACTCATTGTTCATTCTAAAATACAGTAACAC
>NW_021383683.1:0-555 GCF_001605985.2 Dendrobium catenatum | reverse complement strand
GTTCTCAGGAAATTTTTTTTTTAGAATGAAGTGTATTCGTTCCAGGACGAGTTGCTCTCTCGAGTATTTTCATCTAGGACAAAGTGTATTCATCCCGGGACTATTTTCTCTCTGGAAAAACTTTATCCTGACAAACCCATATTCATCCAAGAACGAAGTGAACCGACTCTAAAAAATTAAGTGACGTTCTACAATTTTTGGGAACCGACCTATGGAATAATCGTTTGTTCCAGACGAACCTAGTTCGTACGTGACGATGTGTGTGTACGAAGTAATTTCGTACCCATATACATTAGGTTCGTTTCCAACATATTTAAGTAAAATTGTCCAGGATGATCCATGATCGTACGGGATGATCCAATTCGTATTGACTTGAATATTTATAATTTTTGGATGTTTTTTTGTGTCTTTTTTATAAATAGTCCAATCTCAACTGCCACTTAATCTTTTTGTCCACAAATCTTCATGCCTACTGAAAGAAGAGTCAAGGAGAGAGTGTAAGAGAGTGTTCAAAGGATGATTCTTACTACTGGAGCGTGAAGGCTTCACTTGGTG
>NW_021383682.1:0-297 GCF_001605985.2 Dendrobium catenatum | reverse complement strand
GTTCTCCGCATATGTTGGGGGTCCGTTTGTTGACCTCATTTTTGTTCGATCTCCCTCGAGGGTCTTCGAGCAACTTGATTGAGCCTCGTCGAGTTTGAATTGGGCTCGACTGTGCTCAATTAGAATCGTTTAAGTTTATTTTCATAGCGTCGTACCTAATTTCCTTTAAATTGATCGTTATTTTGAACCAAATTTCATCTAATTAATCCGTCGTGCCGGCTCGGACCAAAAATCGACTCGAATCGAGTCAAATTCAGACTCGAGCCTAACCCAATCTTAGCCAATTTTAATTTGATT
>NW_021383681.1:0-1446 GCF_001605985.2 Dendrobium catenatum | reverse complement strand
GGATTAAAGTAAAATTTAAACGTTTTAAAAATTAGATCCTCGACACAAATATAATATGAGATGTTTTAGATTTTTTTTATTATTATTATTATTCTGATTTGGACAGAATGACTTTCTTTTTGACATAAATTTTATCACATACAAAACATTTTATTTAAATATATATTTTTTATTTCGATATTGTTTTTTCAGATATAATATAATTTATGTAAGTATTTTTTAGTAAATAAAAATGTTTGTGAAGAATACTAATTTAACATAATTTTAATAGCTAAAAGTGCTAAATTTCTAAACGAATATTGGCTTTTAGTGATGTGGTTGGATTTTGAATGTGAAGTTGTTTAAAAAACGTAAGATAATTTTTTTTTTTTTTGGAACGAGGGCTATCTACCTGTTGTCACTCTAAAGAGGAAGTGTTTGACAGCGTAACGAATCATTTGGTGAAACCTAGTGAGGCCACACACCGGCATCGAGCCCACACTTGCTTTGCCCCACTGAAGAGGCGATGCCGTAGTAAAGAGGATTCGAATTCGGGATGGGGGTTCTAAAACAATTTTTTAGCACAAAATATTTTTGAACTAGAAATTTGTGTATTAAATGCTACTTTAAAAAGTAGCAAAAAAAGCCGTTCCATTGGACAACTTTCTTACTGCTTCTTAAAACAATTTTTTCATACAAATATTAAAATTTTTGTAATAAAAACTGTTGTAAGAAGCAACACGAAAGTCGTCCCAAACGAAACCTTAATGATTTACAGGACTAACTGCAGTGTTACCCTATCTGTTTTATTTGTAGAGGAAAATATGGTCGAAGTGGTAAGGAAGGGAGGCCGCGGCCATGGTGGTCATCGTGGTAAAGGTGGATCAACGGTGGCCTGCATTTGTTCCTCGCACAATGCAGCTCACAACAGCTACAATGTCTCTATTGCTTCCTTTCTCCTCATCTCTGCATTATGGCTCTTGTCTCTGGCATGTCCATAGTCTTTACATACATATATCACTTGATTCCTGCCTATTTAGTTTTTAGGCTTCGTTTGGAACGATTTTTTTATTGCTTCTTAAAATAACGTTTTAGTTTAAAAATTAAAATTTTTATGCTAAAAAGCTGCTTTAAGAAGCAATAAGGAAGCCGTCTCAAACGAAAAATTAATCTCTAAAACACGCAAAATATATCTGAATTATAGTATATGGATTGAGTAGCATAGATGATTGCTAGTGATAATTTGTATATGTTTTAAACTCCCCCTAAAATAGATATATGAGAAGTATTAGCTATGCTCGTCAGCCATGTGTTAACTTGCTTGTGAGTTTTGCTTCTGTGGTTTTTGCTTGGATTGAAGGTTTTGGTAGGGCAGTTTTAGACTGCTGTTTTTTGAATTTTTATTACATCCAGTGAACTTACGCTCCTCTACGTTCGGTTTTAGATCAAAATAGCGCAATACCGAGT